>NC_081779.1:29965663-30263163 GCF_963082965.1 Carassius carassius
TCTCTATGAGAGAAAGCTAATTCATTCAATATTCAGGTCAAATCTTGCCAAACTGAAAGATGCTTATGCCTTATGAAAAACAATGTTTTTGCAATGCTGTAAGACAGTTTTTAATGTATTAGAAGTTCTATGCACAAAAACATAAGTTAGGACTTCAATGCTCAAGATTGTCAGTTTACAGGTTTCTGAGACCAGTAATGTTGAAATAGTGCTTCTGTTCAAATGAAGTGAAATCTAGCACAAATCTGCTCAAAAGCTTGTCTCTCTATGAGAGAAAGCTGTTTCATTCAATATTTAGTGCAAATCTTGCCAAACTGAAAGATGCTTATGCCTTATGAAATACAATGTTTTTGCAATGCTGTAAGACAGTTTTTAATGTGTTAGAAGTTATATGCACAAAAACTTATGTTAGGACTTCAATGCTCAAGATTGTCAGTTTACAGGTTTCTGAGACCAGTGATGTTGAAATAGTGCTTCTGTTCAAATGAAGTGAAATCTAGCCCAAATCTGCTCAAAAGCTTGTCTCTCTGTGAGTTAGAGCTGCTTCATTCAATGTTCAGTGCAAATCTTGCCAAACTGAAAGATGCTTATGCCTTATGAAATGCATTGTTTTTGCAATGCTGTAATACAGTTTTTAATGTGTTAGAACTTATATGCACAAAAAGTTATGTTAGGACTTCAATCCTCAAGACTTTCAGTTTACAGGTTTCTGAGACCAGTGATGTTGAAATAGTGCTTCTGTTCAAATGAAGTGAAATCTAGCCCAAATCTGCTCAAAAGCTTGTCTCTCTATGAGAGAAAGCTGTTTCATTCAATATTCAGTGCAAATCTTGCCAAACTGAAAGATGCTTATGCCTTATGAAATACAATGTTTTTGCAATGCTGTGAGACAGTTTTTAATGTGTTACAAGTTATATGCACAAAAACTTATGTTAGGACTTCAATGCTCAAGATTGTCAGTTTACAGGTTTCTGAGACCAGTAATGTTGAAATAGTGCTTCTGTTCAAATGAAGTGAAATCTAGCCCAAATCTGCTCAAAAGCTTGTCTCTCTGTGAGTTAGAGCTGCTTCATTCAATGTTCAGTGCAAATCTTGCCAAACTGAAAGATGCTTATGCCTTATGAAATGCATTGTTTTTGCAATGCTGTAATACAGTTTTTAATGTGTTAGAACTTATATGCACAAAAAGTTATGTTAGGACTTCAATCCTCAAGACTTTCAGTTTACAGGTTTCTGAGACCAGTGATGTTGAAATAGTGCTTCTGTTCAAATGAAGTGAAATCTAGCCCAAATCTGCTCAAAAGCTTGTCTCTCTGTGAGTTAGAGCTGCTTCATTCAATGTTCAGTGCAAATCTTGCCAAACTGAAAGATGCTTATGCCTTATGAAATGCATTGTTTTTGCAATGCTGTAATACAGTTTTTAATGTGTTAGAACTTATATGCACAAAAAGTTATGTTAGGACTTCAATCCTCAAGACTTTCAGTTTACAGGTTTCTGAGACCAGTGATGTTGAAATAGTGCTTCTGTTCAAATGAAGTGAAATCTAGCCCAAATCTGCTCAAAAGCTTGTCTCTCTATGAGAGAAAGCTGTTTCATTCAATATTCAGTGCAAATCTTGCCAAACTGAAAGATGCTTATGCCTTATGAAATACATTGTTTTTGCAATGCTGTAAGACAGTTTTTAATGTGTTAGAAGTTCTATGCACAAAAACATAAGTTAGGACTTCAATGCTCAAGATTGTCAGTTTACAGGTTTCTGAGACCAGTGATGTTAAAATAGTGCTTCTGTTCAAATGACGTGAAATCTAGCCCAAATCTGCTCAAAAGCTTGTCTCTCTATGAGAGAAAGCTGCTTTATTCAATATTCAGTGCAAATCTTGCCAAACTGAAAGATGCTTATGCCTTATGAAATACAATGTTTTTGCAATGCTGTAAGACAGTTTTTAATGTATTAGAAGTTATATGCACAAAAAGTTATGTTATGACTTCAATCCTCAAGACTGTCAGTTTACAGGTTTCTGAGACCAGTAATGTTGAAATAGTGCTTCTGTTCAAATGAAGTGAAATCTAGCCCAAATATGCTCAAAAGCTTGTCTCTCTATGAGAGAAAGCTAATTCATTCAATATTCAGTGCAAATCTTGCCAAACTGAAAGATGCTTATGCCTTATGAAATACAATGTTTTTGCAATGCTGTAAGACAGTTTTTAATGTATTAGAAGTTCTATGCACAAAAACATAAGTTAGGACTTCAATGCTCAAGATTGTCAGTTTACAGGTTTCTGAGACCAGTAATGTTAAAATAGTGCTTCTGTTCAAATGAAGTGAAATCTAGCCCAAATCTGCTCAAAAGCTTGTCTCTCTATGAGAGAAAGCTAATTCATTCAATATTCAGGTCAAATCTTGCCAAACTGAAAGATGCTTATGCCTTATGAAATACAATGTTTTTGCAATGCTGTAAGACAGTTTTTAATGTATTAGAAGTTCTATGCACAAAAACATAAGTTAGGACTTCAATGCTCAAGATTGTCAGTTTACAGGTTTCTGAGACCAGTAATTTTAAAATAGTGCTTCTGTTCAAATGAAGTGAAATCTAGCCCAAATCTGCTCAAAAGCTTGTCTCTCTATGAGAGAAAGCTGCTTTATTCAATATTCAGTGCAAATCTTGCCAAACTGAAAGATGCTTATGCCTTATGAAATACAATGTTTTTGCAATGCTGTAAGACAGTTTTTAATGTGTTAGAAGTTATATGCACAAAAACTTATGTTAGGACTTCAATGCTCAAGATAGTCAGTTTACAGGTTTCTGAGACCAGTGATGTTGAAATAGTGCTTCTGTTCAAATGAAGTGAAATCTAGCCCAAATCTGCTCAAAAGCTTGTCTCTCTGTGAGTTAGAGCTGCTTCATTCAATGTTCAGTGCAAATCTTGCCAAACTGAAAGATGCTTATGCCTTATGAAATGCATTGTTTTTGCAATGCTGTAATACAGTTTTTAATGTGTTAGAACTTATATGCACAAAAAGTTATGTTAGGACTTCAATCCTCAAGACTTTCAGTTTACAGGTTTCTGAGACCAGTGATGTTGAAATAGTGCTTCTGTTCAAATGAAGTGAAATCTAGCCCAAATCTGCTCAAAAGCTTGTCTCTCTATGAGAGAAAGCTGTTTCATTCAATATTCAGTGCAAATCTTGCCAAACTGAAAGATGCTTATGCCTTATGAAATACAATGTTTTTGCAATGCTGTGAGACAGTTTTTAATGTGTTAGAAGTTATATGCACAAAAACTTATGTTAGGACTTCAATGCTCAAGATTGTCAGTTTACAGGTTTCTGAGACCAGTAATGTTGAAATAGTGCTTCTGTTCAAATGAAGTGAAATCTAGCCCAAATCTGCTCAAAAGCTTGTTTCTCTGTGAGTTAGAGCTGCTTCATTCAATGTACAGTGCAAATCTTGCCAAACTGAAAGATGCTTATGCCTTATGAAATACAATGTTTTTGCAATGCTGTAAGACAGTTTTTAATGTGTTAGAAGTTATATGCACAAAAACTTATGTTAGGACTTCAATGCTCAAGATTGTCAGTTTACAGGTTTCTGAGACCAGTAATGTTGAAATAGTGCTTCTGTTCAAATGAAGTGAAATCTAGCCCAAATCTGCTCAAAAGCTTGTCTCTCTGTGAGTTAGAGCTGCTTCATTCAATATTCAGTGCAAATCTTGCCAAACTGAAAGATGCTTATGCCTTATGAAATACAATGTTTTTGCAATGCTGTGAGACAGTTTTTAATGTGTTAGAAGTTATATGCACAAAAACTTATGTTAGGACTTCAATGCTCAAGATTGTCAGTTTACAGGTTTCTGAGACCAGTAATGTTAAAATAGTACTTTTGTTCAAAATGAAGTGAAATCTAGCCCAAATCTGCTCAAAAGCTTGTCTCTCTATGAGAGAAAGCTGTTTCATTCAATATTTAGTGCAAATCTTGCCAAACTGAAAGATGCTTATGCCTTATGAAATACAATGTTTTTGCAATGCTGTAAGACAGTTTTTAATGTGTTAGAAGTTATATGCACAAAAACTTATGTTAGGACTTCAATCCTCAAGACTTTCAGTTTACAGGTTTCTGAGACCAGTGATGTTGAAATAGTGCTTCTGTTCAAATGAAGTGAAATCTAGCCCAAATCTGCTCAAAAGCTTGTCTCTCTATGAGAGAAAGCTGTTTCATTCAATATTCAGTGCAAATCTTGCCAAACTGAAAGATGCTTATGCCTTATGAAATACATTGTTTTTGCAATGCTGTAAGACAGTTTTTAATGTATTAGAAGTTCTATGCACAAAAACATAAGTTAGGACTTCAATGCTCAAGATTGTCAGTTTACAGGTTTCTGAGACCAGTAATGTTGAAATAGTGCTTCTGTTCAAATGAAGTGAAATCTAGCACAAATCTGCTCAAAAGCTTGTCTCTCTATGAGAGAAAGCTGTATCATTCAATATTTAGTGCAAATCTTGCCAAACTGAAAGATGCTTATGCCTTATGAAATACAATGTTTTTGCAATGCTGTAAGACAGTTTTTAATGTGTTAGAAGTTATATGCACAAAAACTTATGTTAGGTCTTCAATGCTCAAGATTGTCAGTTTACAGGTTTCTGAGACCAGTAATGTTAAAATAGTACTTTTGTTCAAAATGAAGTGAAATCTAGCCCAAATCTGCTCAAAAGCTTGTCTCTCTATGAGAGAAAGCTGCTTTATTCAATATTCAGTGCAAATCTTGCCAAACTGAAAGATGCTTATGCCTTATGAAATACATTGTTTTTGCAATGCTGTAAGACAGTTTTTAATGTGTTAGAAGTTATATGCACAAAAACTTATGTTAGGACTTCAATGCTCAAGATAGTCAGTTTACAGGTTTCTGAGACCAGTGATGTTGAAATAGTGCTTCTGTTCAAATGAAGTGAAATCTAGCCCAAATCTGCTCAAAAGCTTGTCTCTCTATGAGAGAAAGCTGTTTCATTCAATATTCAGTGCAAATCTTGCCAAACTGAAAGATGCTTATGCCTTATGAAATACAATGTTTTTGCAATGCTGTAAGACAGTTTTTAATGTATTAGAAGTTCTATGCACAAAAACATAAGTTAGGACTTCAATGCTCAAGATTGTCAGTTTACAGGTTTCTGAGACCAGTAATGTTGAAATAGTGCTTCTGTTCAAATGAAGTGAAATCTAGCCCAAATCTGCTCAAAAGCTTGTCTCTCTATGAGAGAAAGCTGCTTTATTCAATATTCAGTGCAAATCTTGCCAAACTGAAAGATGCTTATGCCTTATGAAATACAATGTTTTTGCAATGCTGTAAGACAGTTTTTAATGTGTTAGAAGTTATATGCACAAAAACTTATGTTAGGACTTTAATGCTCAAGATTGTCAGTTTACAGGTTTCTGAGACCAGTAATGTTAAAATTGTGCTTTTGTTCAAATGAAGTGAAATCTAGCCCAAATCTGCTCAAAAGCTTGTCTCTCTATGAGAGAAAGCTGTTTAATTCAATATTTAGTGCAAATCTTGCCAAACTGAAAGATGCTTATGTCTTATGAAATAAAATGATTTCTGCAATGCGGTGAGACAGTTTTTAATGTGTTAGAAGTTATATGCACAAAAACTTATGTTAGGACTTCAATGCTCAAGATTGTCAGTTTACAGGTTTCTGAGACCAGTAATGTTAAAATAGTGCTTCTGTTCAAATGAAGGGAAATCTAGCCCAAATCTGCTCAAAAGCTTGTCTCTCTATGAGAGAAAGCTTCTTCATTCAATATTCAGTGCAAATCTTGCCAAACTGAAAGATGCTTATGCCTTATGAAATACAATGTTTTTGCAATGCTGTAAGACAGTTTTTAATGTGTTAGAAGTTATATGCACAAAAACTTATGTTAGGACTTCAATGCTCAAGATAGTCAGTTTACAGGTTTCTGAGACCAGTAATGTTGAAATAGTGCTTCTGTTCAAATGAAGTGAAATCTAGCCCAAATCTGCTCAAAAGCTTGTCTCTCTATGAGAGAAAGCTTCTTCATTCAATATTCAGTGCAAATCTTGCCAAACTGAAAGATGCTTATGCCTTATGAAATACAATGTTTTTGCAATGCTGTAAGACAGTTTTTAATGTGTTAGAAGTTATATGCACAAAAACTTATGTTAGGACTTCAATGCTCAAGATAGTCAGTTTACAGGTTTCTGAGACCAGTAATGTTGAAATAGTGCTTCTGTTCAAATGAAGTGAAATCTAGCCCAAATCTGCTCAAAAGCTTGTCTCTCTATGAGAGAAAGCTGTTTAATTCAATATTTAGTGCAAATCTTGCCAAACTGAAAGATGCTTATGTCTTATGAAATAAAATGATTTCTGCAATGCGGTGAGACAGTTTTTAATGTGTTAGAAGTTATATGCACAAAAACTTATGTTAGGACTTCAATGCTCAAGATTGTCAGTTTACAGGTTTCTGAGACCAGTAATGTTAAAATAGTGCTTTTGTTCAAATGAAGTGAAATCTAGCCCAAATCTGCTCAAAAGCTTGTCTCTCTATGAGAGAAAGCTGCTTCATTCAATATTCAGTGCAAATCTTGCCAAACTGAAAGATGCTTATGCCTTATGAAATACAATGTTTTTGTAATGCTGTAAGACAGTTTTTAATGTGTTAGAAGTTATGTGCACAAAAACTTATGTTAGGACTTCAAGGCTCAAGATTGTCAGTTTACAGGTTTCTGAGACCAGTAATGTTAAAATAGTACTTCTGTTCAAATGAAGTGAAATCTAGCCCAAATCTGCTCAATAGCGTGTCTCTCTATGAGAGAAAGATGCTTCATTCAATATTCAGTGCAAATCTTGCCAAACTGAAAGATGCTTATGCCTTATGAAATACAATGTTTTTGCAATGCTGTAAGACAGTTTTTAATGTATTAGAAGTTATATGCACAAAAACTTATGTTAGGACTTCAATGCTCAAGATTGTCAGTTTACAGGTTTCTGAGACCAGTAATGTTAAAATAGTACTTCTGTTCAAATGAAGTGAAATCTAGCCCAAATCTGCTCAATAGCGTGTCTCTCTATGAGAGAAAGATGCTTCATTCAATATTCAGTGCAAATCTTGCCAAACTGAAAGATGCTTATGCCTTATGAAATACAATGTTTTTGTTATGCTGTAAGACAGTTTTTAATGTGTTAGAAGTTATATGCACAAAAACTTATGTTAGGACTTCAATGCTCAAGATTGACAGTTTACAGGTTTCTGAGACCAGTTATGTTGAAATAGTGCTTCTGTTCAAATGAAGTGAAATCCAGCCCAAATCTGCTCAAAAGCTTGTCTCTCTGTGAGTTAGAGCTGCTTCATTCAATATTCAGTGCAAATCTTGCCAAACTGAAAGATGCCTATGTCTTATGAAATAAAATGATTTCTGCAATGCGGTGAGACAGTTTTTAATGTTAGAAGTTATATGCACAAAAACTTATGTTAGGAATTCAATGCTCAAGGTTGTCAGTTTACAGGTTTCTGAGACAAGTGATGTTAAAATAGTGCTTCTGTTTAAATGAAGTGAAATCTAACCCAAATCTGCTCAAAAGCTTGTCTCTCTATGAGAGAAAGCTGCTTCATTCAATATTCAGTGCAAATCTTGCCAAACTGAAAGATGCTTATGCGTTATGAAATACATTGTTTTTTTCAATGCTGTAAGACAGTTTTTAATGTGTTAGAAGTTATATGCACAAAAACCTATGTTAGGACTTCAATGCTCAAGATAGTCAGTTTACAGGTTTCTGAGACCAGTAATGTTGAAATAGTGCTTCTGTTCAAATGAAGTGAAATCTAGCCCAAATCTGCTCAAAAGCTTGTCTCTCTATGAGAGAAAGCTGCTTAATTCAAAATTCAGTGCAAATCTTGCCAAACTGAAAGATACTTATGCCTTATGAAATACAATGTTTTTGAAATGCTGTAAGACAGTATTTAATGTGTTAGAAGTTATATGCACAAAAACTTATGTTAGGACTTCAATGCTCAAGATTGTCAGTTTACAGGTTTCTGAGACCAGTAATGTTAAAATAGTGCTTCTGTTCAAATGAAGTGAAATCTAGCTCAAATCTGCTCAAAAGCTTGTCTCTCTATGAGAGAAAGCTGCTTCATTCTATATTCAGTGCAAATCTTGCCAAACTGAAAGATGCTTATGCCTTATGAAATACAATGTTTTTGCAATGCTGTAAGACAGTTTTTAATGTGTTAGGAGTTATATGCACAAAAACTTATGTTAGGACTTCAATGCTCAAGATTGTCAGTTTACAGGTTTCTGAGACCAGTAATGTTAAAATAGTGCTTCTGTTCAAATGAAGTGAAATCTAGCCCAAATCTGCTCAAAAGCTTGTCTCTCTATGAGAGAAAGCTGCTTCATTCAATATTCAGTGCAAATCTTGCCAAACTGAAAGATGCCTATGTCTTATGAAATAAAATGATTTCTGCAATGCGGTGAGACAGTTTTTAATGTGTTAGAAGTTATATGCACAAAAACTTATGTTAGGACTTCAATGCTCAAGATTGTCAGTTTACAGGTTTCTGAGACCAGTAATGTTAAAATAGTGCTTCTGTTCAAATGAAGTGAAATCTAGCCCAAATCTGCTCAAAAGCTTGTCTCTCTATGAGAGAAAGCTGCTTCATTTAATAATCAGTGCAAGTCTTGCCAAACTGAAAGATGCTTATGCCTTATGAAATACAATGTTTTTGCAATGCTGTAAGACAGTTTTTAATGTGTTAGAAGTTATATGCACAAAAAGACAAGTTAGGACTTCAATGCTCAAGATTGTCAGTTTACAGGTTTCTGAGACCAGTAATGTTGAAATAGTGCTTCTGTTCAAGTGAAGTGAAATCTAGCCCAAATCTGCTCAAAAGCTTGTCTCTCTATGAGAGAAAGCTGCTTCATTCAATATTCAGTGCAAATCTTTCCAAACTGAAAGATACTTATGCCTTATGAAATACAATGTTTTTGCAATGCTGTAAGACAGTTTTTAATGTGTTAGAAGTTATATGCACAAAAACATAAGTTAGGACTTCAATGCTCAAGATTGTCAGTTTACAGGTTTCTGAGACCAGTAATGTTGAAATAGTGCTTCTGTTCAAATGAAGTGAAATCTACCCCAAATCTGCTCAAAAGCTTGTCTCTCTATGAGAGAAAGCTGCTTCATTCAATATTCAGTGCAAATCTTGCCAAACTGAAAGATACTTATGCCTTATGAAATACAATGTTTTTGAAATGCTGTAAGACAGTATTTAATGTGTTAGAAGTTATATGCACAAAAACCTATGTTAGGACTTCAATGCTCAAGATTGTCAGTTTACAGGTTTCTGAGACCAGTAATGTTAAAATAGTGCTTCTGTTCAAATGAAGTGAAATCTAGCCCAAATCTGCTCAAAAGCTTGTCTCTCTATGAGAGAAAGCTGCTTCATTCAATATTCAGTGCAAATCTTGCCAAACTGAAAGATGCTTATGCCTTATGAAATACAATGTTTTTGCAATGCTGTAAGACAGTTTTTAATGTGTTAGAAGTTATATGCACAAAAACTTATGTTAGGACTTCAATGCTCAAGATTGTCAGTTTACAGGTTTCTGAGACCAGTAATGTTGAAATAGTGCTTCTGTTCAAATGAAGTGAAATCTAGCCCAAATCTGCTCAAAAGCTTGTCTCTCTATGAGAGAAAGCTGCTTCATTCAATATTCAGTGCAAATCTTGCCAAACTGAAAGATGCTTATGTCTTATGAAATAAAATGATTTCTGCAATGCAGTGAGACAGTTTTTAATGTGTTAGAAGTTATATGCACAAAAACTTATGTTAGGACTTCAATGGTCAAGATTGTCAGTTTACAGGTTTCTGAGACCAGTAATGTTAAAATAGTGCTTCTGTTCAAATGAAGTGAAATCTAACCCAAATCTGCTCAAAACCTTGTCTCTCTATGAGAGAAAGCTGCTTCATTCAATGTTCAGTCCAAAACTTGCCAAACTGAAAGATGCCAATGTCTTATGAAATATAATGTTTTTGCAATGTTGTAAGACAGTTTTTAATGTGTTAGAAGTTATATGCACAAAAACCTATGTTAGGACTTCAATGCTCAAGATTGTCAGTTTACAGGTTTCTGAGACCACTAACGATGAAATAGTGCTCAGAGGCGTCGTGCCCATTCGAAGTGAGGGGGCACGTGCCCCCTCAGATTTCTGAGCCAAGTGGATTTAAAATGCAGCTTCGAAACGAAAAAAAAAAATTGCAGAATAATATTTTTTATATATTTGATACAATCACAGCGGTGTGATTAGATTGTTCAGTGCACAGCATCAGCTGCTAAATTCAAATCTGCGTTCGCTGGCTGGCGCTGAGCCAGAGACAGACGCGTTCGTACAACGCTTCATGATAACCAATCAGAAACTATTCTGTTGAGCTTATGGATGCAATGGCCAATCAGAGACGTCCAGAAGAGTCATCACTGAAACGCAGTGTTTTGTTCACTTGCTCGCTGACTGAATTATTTAGCGAATTCTCTCATCAGAAACAACAAAAAGTGCAGATGTGCGTACGAATGTAAGTAAGATATTCGTTTCATAATGTAAAGTGCTTCAGTGATTTTAATGGGAGTTTTTGAGAGTGCCTGAACTCTGGCTAGACTGAATGAAAATGTTTTTTGATAATGTAAATGTTCTTTACTCTCTGTAAAATGAAAGTGTTAAAATAAGTATCTTACAATATTGTTATTAAAATTTACATTAAATGCAAATTCAGTCGTACAACCCGAATTCCGGAAAAGTTGGGACGTTTTTTAAATTTTAATAAAATGAAAACTAAAGGAATTTCAAATCACATGAGCCAATATTTTATTCACAATAGAACATAGATAACGTAGCAAATGTTTAAACTGAGAAATTTTACACTTTTATCCACTTAATTAGCTCATTTAAAATTTAATGCCTGCTACAGGTCTCAAAAAAGTTGGCACGGGGGCAACAAATGGCTAAAAAAGCAAGCAGTTTTGAAAAGATTCAGCTGGGAGAACATCTAGTGATTAATTAAGTTAATTGATATCAGGTCTGTAACATGATTAGCTATAAAAGCTTTGTCTTAGAGAAGCAAAGTCTCTCAGAAGTAAAGATGGGCAGAGGCTCTCCAATCTGTGAAAGACTGCGTAAAAAAATTGTGGAAAACTTTAAAAACAATGTTCCTCAACGTCAAATTGCAAAGGCTTTGCAAATCTCATCATCTACAGTGCATAACATCATCAAAAGATTCAGAGAAACTGGAGAAATCTCTGTGCGTAAGGGACAAGGCCGGAGACCTTTATTGGATGCCCGTGGTCTTCGGGCTCTCAGACGACACTGCATCACTCATCGGCATGATTGTGTCAATGACATTACTAAATGGGCCCAGGAATACTTTCAGAAACCACTGTCGGTAAACACAATCCGCCGTGCCATCAGCAGATGCCAACTAAAGCTCTATCATGCAAAAAGGAAGCCATATGTGAACATGGTCCAGAAGCGCCGTCGTGTCCTGTGGGCCAAGGCTCATTTAAAATGGACTATTTCAAAGTGGAATAGTGTTTTATGGTCAGACGAGTCCAAATTTGACATTCTTGTTGGAAATCACGGACGCCGTGTCCTCCGGGCTAAAGAGGAGGGAGACCTTCCAGCATGTTATCAGCGTTCAGTTCAAAAGCCAGCATCTCTGATGGTATGGGGGTGCATAAGTGCATACGGTATGGGCAGCTTGCATGTTTTGGAAGGCTCTGTGAATGCTGAAAGGTATATAAAGGATTTATTTACTTGTTGTTTTCAAGTAAATAAATCCTTGATTTATTTCAGCAAGACAATGCAAAACCACATACTGCAGCTATAACAACAGCATTGTCACAGTGTCTGGGTTGTGTTCCCTGGGTTTCCACTAGGTGTCCTCAGTTCCCACGGTGTTTATCATATTATCACTTCCTGTCTCCTTATTTGGTCACCTTCCTCCTTGTTTAGTTAATTGATTGTTCCCCACCTGTCTCCTGTTTCCCCATTATCCTTTTGTGTATTTATACCTGGTCTGTCTGAGTCTTAGTGACGGAGTCCTTGTTTAATGTTAAATGTTAATTCATGTCCGTCAATGCCTTGCCTTGCCTTGCCTTGCCTTGTTTATGTTATGTTTGGATTTACCGGTTTTGACCCTGCCTGGACTGTGTATTCTCCTTGGATTACCCCTTATTAAAGACATACTCGCAATTGGTTCTCTCTCCTGTGTTTTCCATAACACCGAACGTGACAGAAGGACTCCGTCAAGCGAAGATCCAGCGGTATGTCTGTTTATGTCTCCTCCCCAACCACAGAGCGGGAGAGGAACGGATTTGAGGGAACTCGCCTGGTGGTTTTCCGGGGGACCAGGGGAGGTCGCCGAGGAGGGAGTGGTCGAGAGGAGATTCAGCACCGCTCTCAACCATGGCCTCCCTTCGACCCGGGGCTCGTGTGGGATGGATCAGAGCCACCGTCTCACCATGGCGGACGGAGAGGGGAGAGGAAGCGCACGTCCGCCACGGTGGCGCCACTGCCTGTGATTGCCGTGAGTCCAGCGCCACGGTGCAAGATGGCCGCCAGCTCAGCGCCAACACCCAAGAAGGCCGCTGACTCATTCTTGGATTATTTCGCTATGCTGTCCAAGATTCTAGAGATTCCCAAGACGGTTAACGTCATGGCTGATGAGCCAGCGCCTCAGCACAAGATGGCCGCCAGCCCAGCGCCACAGCACAAAATGGCTGCCAGCCCAGCGCCACAGCACAAGATGGCTGCCAGCCCAGAGCCACAGCACAAGATGGCCGCCAGCCCAGCGCCACAGTACAAGATGGCCGCCAGCTTGGAGCCACAGCACAACATGGCCGACTCAACGCCTGAGTCTCCAGACAAGGTGTCACCGACTCGCCATCATAGAGGGCGGAGGAGGAGGAGACAGGCGTCTACCGTTCCTCAAAGCCCGGAGTACGTTCCCGAGGCAGTGCCCGATGCTGTTCCGGAGGCCGAGGCGGTGCCCGATGCTGTTCCGGAGGCCCAGGCGGTGCCCGATTCCGAGGCGGTGCCCGATGCTGTTCCGAAGGCCGAGGCGGTGCCCGATTCCGAGGCGGTGCCCGATGCTGTTCCAGAGGCCGATGCGGTGCCCGATGCCGAGGCGGTGCCCGATGCTGTTCCGGAGGCCGAAGCGGTGCCCGATGCCGAGGCGGTGCCTGATGCTGTTCCGGAGGCCCAGGTGGTGCCCGTTGCTGTTCCGGAGGCCGAGGCGGTGCCCGATGCTGTTCCCAAGGCCGAGGCGGTGCCCGATGCCGAGGCGGTGCCCGATGCTGTTCCCAAGGCCAAGGCGGTGCCCGATGCTGTTCCGGAGGCCGAGGTGGTACCCGATGCCGAGGCGGTGCCCGATGCTGTTCCAGAGGCCGAGGCGGTGCCCGATGCCATTCCGGAGGCCGATGTGGTACCCGATGCCATTCCGGAGGCCGAGGCGGCGCCCGATGCCGTTCCGGAGGCCGAGGCGGTGCCCGATGCTGTTCCGGAGGCCGAGGCGGTGCCCGATGCCGTTCCGGAGGCCGAGGCGGTGCCCGATGCCGTTCCGGAGGCCGAGGCGGTGCCCGATGCCGTTCCGGAGGCCGAGGCGGTGCCCGAGGCCGCTCCCGATGCGGTGCCCGAGGCCGCTCCCGAGGCCGTTACCGAGGCAGTGCCCGAGGCCGTTCCAGAGGTGGTGCTTGAAGCCGAGGCGTCTCACGTCTCCACAGGCAGTCCTAAGTCAAGTCAGGTGCCCATTGACTTTCCAGAGTTGAGTCAGTTCCCGGTTGACCCTCCAGAGTCGAGTCAGGTGTTCATGGATCTTCCTGAGTCAGGGTTAGTCACCGTCGACCATCTAGAGTCAGGGCTAGTTCCAGTTGACCCTCCAGAGTCGAGTCAGGGCCTTCCAGAGTCAGGGCCAGTCACCGCTGACCTTCCAGAGACAAGTCTAGTCACTGGGTGGTCTGCTGCTCCGCCCTGTTGGACTCCGGCATCGACCACAGGGGCGTGGTGGTCATCTGCTCCACCCTGGGGGACTCTGGCGTCGACCACGAGGATGTGGTGGTCTTCTGCTCCGCCCTGGGGGACTCTGGCGTCGACCACGAGGATGTGGTGGTCTTCTGCTCCGCCCTGGGGGGCTTCCGTTCTGACCACACGGACGTGGTGGTCTTCTGCTCCGCCCTGGGGGGCTTCTTCTCTGACCACACGGACGTGGTGGTCTTCTGCTCCACCCTGGGGGGCTTCCGCTCTGACCACACGGACATGGTGGTCTTCTGTTACGCCCTGGGGGGCGTTTGCCCTGACTACACGGTTGTGGTGGTCTTCCGCTCCGCCCTGGAGGACTCTGGCCTTGACCACAAGGGTGTGGTGGTCTTCTGCTCCGCCCTGGGGGGCTTCATGTTGTTTTTTTTTTTTTTTTCTCCTTTTGTTTTTGTGTTAATGTCGGTCCCTGTTCCTTTCTGTTAGTCTGGCCCTCCGTCCCTCCCCCTGTACCTCCTCCGTTCCTCCTCCCTCCTGGTCTTTCTGTGTTGTGTTTACATTCTGGTGCCTGTTCCCCATGTTTTTCTTTTCTGGCCCTCCGTCCCTCCCCCTGAGCCTCCACCTGTCCGCCTCCCTCCTGGTCTCTGTTTTGTGTCTGTCTTGGAGCGTCTGGGAGCCGCTCCGTAGAAGGGGGGTACTGTCACAGTGTCTGGGTTGTGTTCCCTGGGTTTCCACTAGGTGTCCTCAGTTCCCACGGTGTTTATCATATTATCACTTCCTGTCTCCTTATTTGGTCACCTTCCTCCTTGTTTAGTTAATTGATTGTTCCCCACCTGTCTCCTGTTTCCCCATTATCCTTTTGTGTATTTATACCTGGTCTGTCTGAGTCTTAGTGACGGAGTCCTTGTTTAATGTTAAATGTTAATTCATGTCCGTCAATGCCTTGCCTTGCCTTGCCTTGCCTTGTTTATGTTATGTTTGGATTTACCGGTTTTGACCCTGCCTGGACTGTGTATTCTCTTTGGATTACCCCTTATTAAACACATACTCGCAATTGGTTCTCTCTCCTGTGTTTTCCATAACACCGAACGTGACAAGCATGGCTTCGTCGTAGAAGAGTCCGGGTGCTAACCTGGCCTGCCTGCAGTCCAGATCTTTCACCTATAGAGAACATTTGGCGCATCATTAAACGAAAAATACGTCAAAGACGACCACAACCTCTTCAGCAGCTGGAAATCTATATAAGGCAAGAATGGGACCAAATTCCAACAGCAAAACTCCAGCAACTCATAGCTTCAATGCCCAGACGTCTTCAAACTGTTTTGAAAAGAAAAGGAGATGCTACACCATGGTAAACATGCCCCGTCCCAACTATTTTGAGACCTGTAGCAGAAATCAAAATAGAAATGAGCTAATTTTGTGCATAAAATTGTAAACGTTCTCAGTTTAAACATTTGCTATGCTATCTATGTTCTATTGTGAATAAAATATTGGCTCATGTGATTTGAAAGTCTTTTAGTTTTCATTTTATTAAAATTTAAAAAACGTCCCAACTTTTCCGGAATTCGGGTTGTATTAAAAATATTTTATGGCATGATATGGCACTTAAGTAAAAATTCAGGTTTTTATGTGTAGTTAATAGATTACACTACATTTCCATATATTGATCAAATAGCAATCTATAAAGGTGAAAAACGCGTTTACCTACACATATTTGAGAAACGAGATATTTCCTGATATATTAAGCATGTTTGAAATTGTTTTGAATAAAAAGGAAAAAAAATAATAAAAAAATAAGCCTATATCAGTTATACAGTGCTTTCGTAGAATGACTTATACCCCCGATCCCCCCCCCCAAAAAATGTGCCCCCTCAAAAATCATGAATGCATGACGCCCCTGATAGTGCTTCTGTTCAAATGAACTGCAAACTAGCCCAAATCTGCTTAAAACCTTCTCTCTCAATGAGAGAAAGCTGCTTCATTTAATGTTTTGTGCAAAACTTGCAAAACTGAAAGATGCTTATGTCTAATGAAATAAAATGTTTTTTTGCAATGCTGTAAGACAGTTTTTAATGTGTTAGAAGTTATATGCACAAAAACTTATGTTAGGACTTCAATGCTCAAGATTGTCAGTTTACAGGTTTCTGAGACCAGTAATGTTAAAATAGTGCTTCTGTTCAAATGAAGTGAAATCTAGCCCAAATCTGCTCAGAAGCTTGTCTCTCTATGAGAGAAAGCTGCTTCATCCAATATTCAGTGCAAATCTTGCCAAACTGAAAGATGCTTATACCTTATGAAATACAATGTTTTTGCAATGCTATAAGACAGTTTTTAATGTGTTAGAAGTTATATGCACAAAAACTTATGTTAGGACTTTAATGCTCAAGATTGTCAGTTTACAGGTTTCTGAGACCAGTAATGTTGAAATAGTGTTTCTGTTCAAATGAACTGCAAACTAGCCCAAATCTGCTTAAAACCTTCTCTCTCAATGAGAGTAAGCTGCTTCATGTAATGTTTAGTGCAAAACTTGCAAAACTGAAAGATGCTTATGTCTAACGAAATAAAATGTTTTTTTGCAATGCACTTAGACAGTTTTTAATGTGTTAGAAGTTATATGCACAAAATCTTATGTTAGAGCTTCAGTGCTTAGTTTTGTCAGTTTACAGCTTTCTGAGGACACTAATGCTGAAATAGTGATTCTGTTGAAATGAAGTGAAAACAAGGCCAAATATGCTAAAAATCTTCTCTGTCAATGAGAGAAAGCTGCTTCATTCAATGTTAATTGTAAAACTTGCCAACATGAAAGATGTTTCTGTCTTATTAATTCAAATGTTTTTTGCAATGCAGAAAGACAGTTTTTAATGTGTTAGAACTTCTAGGCACTAAAACTTATGTTAGAGCTTCAGTGCTCAGGTTTGTCAGTTTACAGCTTTCTGAGAACACTAATGCTGAAATAGTGCTTTTGTTGAAATGAAGTAAAAACAAGGCCAAATATGCTTCAAAGCTTCTCTCTCAGTGAGGGAAAACTGCTTCATTCAATGTTAAGTGCAAAACTTGCCAACATGAAAGATGCTTCTGTCTTATTAATTAAAGGATTTTTTTTTCTGGTGCCCACAGAATAACATAGGTTTCATAGACAATTGGACGAGCTTTTGGGGCAGACCTGACCTGTTTAAAAGAGATGGTCTTCATCCCTCCTGGTGTGGCGCCACTCTTCTCTCTAGAAATATGGCAAATAGTCTTAGTGTTTATACTTGACTAACTAGGGCCCAGGTCAGGAAGCAGACAGACTGGCTAAACCGACCGTCTGCTAGCTGCCTCCCGTCACAGAGGTCAGTTAATTCTCAGCACATAGAGACTTTTTCACCTAGATATCACACTATAGAGACTGTGTCTGTTCCCCGAACTAGAAAAAACAAAAAACGTCCAAACCAAGTTAAGATTAACAATTTAATTGAGGTTCAACAAATAAAAAACAGAAGCAATATGGATAAACAAATGATAAAGCTTGGCTTATTGAATATCAGATCCCTTTCTACGAAAACACTTTTTGTAAATAATATGATCACTGATCATAATATAGATGTACTCTGTTTGACAGAAACCTGGCTAAAACCTGATGATTACATTATTTTAAATGAGTCCACCCCCCAAGATTACTGTTATAAACATGAGCCACGTCTAAAAGGCAAAGGTGGAGGTGTTGCTTCAATTTATAACAACGTTTCAGGATTTCTCAGAGGACAGGCTACAAGTATAACTCGTTTGAAGTAATGGTGCTTCATATAACATTATCCAGAGAAACAAATGTTAATGATAAATCCCCTGTTTTGTTTGTACTGGCTACTGTATACAGGCCACCAGGGCACCATACAGACTTTATTAAAGAGTTTGGTGATTTTACATCCGAGTTAGTTCTGGCTGCAGATAAAGTTTTAATAGTTGGTGATTTTAATATCCATGTTGATAATGAAAACGATGCATTGGGATCAGCATTTATAGACATTCTGAACTCTATTGGTGTTAGACAACACGTTTCAGGACCTACTCATTGTCGAAATCATACTCTAGATTTAATATTGTCACATGTAATTGATGTTGATGGTGTTGAAATTATTCAGCCAAGTGATGATATCTCAGATCATTATTTAGTTCTTTGCAAAATTCATATAGCCAAAATTGTAAATTCTACTTCTTGTTACAAGTATGGAAGAACCATCACTTCTAACACAAAAGACTGCTTTTTAAGTTATCTTCCTGATGTATCCAAATTCCTTAGCATATCCAAAACCTCAGAACAACTTGATGATGTAACAGAAACTATGGACTCTCTCTTTTCTAGCACTTTAAATAAAGTTGCTCCTTTACGCTTAAGGAAGGTTAAGGAAAACAGTTTGACACCATGGTATAATGAGCATACTCGCACCCTAAAGAGAGCAGCCCGAAAAATGGAGCGCAGCTGGAGGAAAACAAAACTAGAGGTATTTCGTATTGCTTGGCGGGAAAGTAACATATCCTACAGAAAAGCATTAAAAACTGCTAGATCCGATTACTTTTCTTCTCTTTTAGAAGAAAACAAACATAACCCCAGGTATTTATTCAATACAGTGGCTAAATTAACGAAAAATAAAGCCTCAACAAGTGTTGACATTTCCCAACACCACAGCAGTAATGACTTTATGAACTACTTTACTTCTAAAATCGATACTATTAGAGATAAAATTGCAACCATTCAGCCGTCAGCTACAGTATCACATCAGACAGTGCACTATAGACCCCCTGAGGAACAGTTTCACTCATTCTCTACCATAGGAGAGGAAGAATTGTATAAACTTGTTAAATCCTCTAAACCAACAACATGTATGTTAGACCCTATACCATCTAAGCTCCTAAAAGAGGTGCTTCCAGAAGTCATAGATCCTCTTCTGACTATTATTAATTCCTCATTGTCATTAGGATATGTCCCCAAAACCTTCAAACTGGCTGTTATTAAGCCTCTCATCAAAAAACCACAACTTGACCCCAAAGAACTAGTTAATTATAGACCAATCTCGAATCTCCCTTTTCTGTCCAAGATACTAGAAAAGGTGGTATCCACACAATTATATTCCTTCTTAGAGAAAAATGGTATATGTGAGGATTTCCAGTCAGGATTTAGACCGTATCATAGTACTGAGACTGCTCTCCTTAGAGTTACAAATGATCTGCTCTTATCATCTGATCATGGGTGTATCTCTCTATTAGTTTTATTGGATCTTAGGGCTGCGTTTGACACAATTGACCACAATATTCTTTTGCATAGACTTGAACACTTTGTTGGCATCAGTGGAAGTGCATTAGCATGGTGTAAATCGTACTTATATGACCGCCATCAGTTCGTAGAAGTGAATGAAGATGTATCCTATTGATCACAAGTGCAGTATGGAGTACCTCAAGGCTCAGTACTAGGGCCGCTACTCTTCACGCTTTATATGTTACCCTTGGGAGATATCATCAGGAAACATGGTGTTAGCTTTCACTGTTATGCTGATGATACTCAGCTCTATATTTCTTTGCAGCCCGGTGAAACACACCAATTTGAAAAACTAATGGATTGCATAGTCGATATAAAAAACTGGATGACGAGTAATTTCCTACTGCTAAATTCTGAAAAAACAGAGGTGTTAATTATAGGACCTAAAAACTCTGCTTGTAATAACCTAGAACACTGTCTAAGACTTGATGGTTGCTCTGTCAATTCTTCGTCATCAGTTAGGAACCTAGGTGTGCTATTTGATCGCAATCTTTCCTTAGAAAGCCACGTTTCTAGCATTTGTAAAACTGCATTTTTCCATCTCAAAAAATATCTAAATTACGGCCTATGCTCTCAATGTCAAATGCAGAAATGTTAATCTATGCATTTATGACCTCAAGGTTAGATTATTGTAATGCTTTATTGGGTGGTTGTTCTGCACGCTTAGTAAACAAACTACAGCTAGTCCAAAATGCAGCAGCAAGAGTTCTTACTAGAACCAGGAAGTATGACCATATTAGCCCGGTCCTGTCAACACTGCACTGGCTCCCTATCAAGCATCGCATAGATTTTAAAATATTGCTTATTACTTATAAAGCCCTGAATGGTTTAGCACCTCAGTATTTGAATGAGCTCCTTTTACATTATAATCCTCTACGTCTGCTACGTTCTCAAAACTCAGGCAATTTGATAATGCCTAGAATATCAAAATCGACTGCAGGCGGCAGATCCTTTTCCTATTTGGCGCCCAAACTCTGGAATAACCTACCTAACATTGTTCGGTAGGCAGACACATTCTTGCAGTTTAAATCTAGATTAAAGACCCATCTCTTTAACCTGGCATACACATAACATACTAATATGCTTTTATTATCCAAATCCGTGAAAGGATTTTTAGGCTGCATTAATTAGGTAAACCGGAAATGGAAACACTTCCCATAACACCCTATGTACTTGCTACATCATTAGAAGAATGGCATCTACGCTAATATTATTCTGTTTCTCTCTTGTTCCGAGGTCACCGTGCCCACCAGATCCAGTCTGTATCCAGATCAGAGGGTCACTGCAGTCACCCGGATCCAGTACGTATCCAGACCAGATGCTGGATCAGCACCTAGAAAGGACCTCTACATCCCTGAAAGACAGTGGAGACCAGGACAACTAGAGCCCCAGATACAGATCCCCTGTAAAGACCTTGTCTCAGAGGAGCACCAGGACAAGACCACAGGAAACAGATGATTCTTCTGCACAATCTGACTTTGCTGCAGCCTGGAATTGAACTACTGGTTTCGTCTGGTCAGAGGAGAACTGGCCCCCCAACTGAGCCTGGTTTCTCCCAAGGTTTTTTTCTCCATTCTGTCACCGATGGAGTTTTGGTTCCTTGCCGCTGTCGCCTCTGGCTTGCTTAGTTGGGGACACTTCATCTACAGCGATATCTTTGACTTGATTGCAAATAAATGCACAGACACTATTTAACTGAACAGAGATGACATAACTGAATCCAATGATGACCTGCCTTTAACTATCATTTTTGCATTATTGACACTGTTTTCCTAATGAATGTTGTTCAGTTGCTTTGACGCAATGTATTTTGTTTAAAGTGCTATATAAATAAAGGTGACTTTGACTTTGACTTTGACTCTTGCAATGCGGAAAGACAGTTTTAATGTGTTAGAAGTTCTAGGCACTGAAACTTATGTTAGAACTTCAATGCTCAAGTTTTTCAGTTTACAGATTTCTGAGAACACTAATGCTGAAATAGTGCTTCTGTTGAAATGAAGTGAAAACAAGGCCAAATATGCTGAAAAGATTCTCTCTCAGTGACAGAAAGCTTCTTCATATATCCCATTGACATACCTGAGGCTGTCCTTTTGATCATTGCCTATTTGACCATTCTGAAAATAAACCACTGCATATGGATCTGAACATCTCTGACACCATGTTACACTTCCAGATGACAACAACATTTTTATTTCTGAGAATTTTTAGATTGTTTAAATTAAGTATCCAAATATTAGATACATCTAAATCCTTAATGAATAGTAAATACTTTTATTTGTTTATTTTTTAAACAAAAAGTGAAAATTAACAAATAGAAAATAGAAAAAGTAAAATGCACAATGAACTTGTATGGAGATTTTTTCCATCTACAGATTTTTCCCGGACCTTCTTTTCTCTGTAAATAAATGGTGCACACTAATGTTGAAAACACAATCACTACTTGGCAGTCAGATGTCTGTATGTACAAAGCCACAGATCCCTAAACAACTGTAAGGGAAACAGGTTAATTTAGCTCAAATGGAATCATTTCAGATTTTAAAGGGAATTTGAACAGAATCACTGTTTCACGGCTGATCACTGAGACGCCCTGCGATTCACTGAATGAGCCGTTTAACATCAAATCTGCGCTGGATATTAATATCCAAAGTATAGTGAAAACACTATCAATTAGCACAGTAACAAGATCGGCAGTTTAAGACATTAACTTGTAAGCACAAAACACAAGATACTTCTCTTTTCAATATGAATAAGGCTTTATTAGATAAATCTAAGACAAATAAACTAATCTAACACATGAACGCACGCAGTCACACATTCACACAAGTTGCAGGAAGATCGAAAATTAGGGAAAGATGAGTTTAAGAGCATGGAAATGTGGAATCCCAAGTTTACAGCAATACGTAAAAAATGCATAGACATGAACAACCATCAATCACTTAATTAACCCTCGCATTGAGTTCCTCAATGAGGTTAAAATTAGATTAGATACACCAGTACAAATGTCTGAAGGTACAATGCCTGTGTTCCCGTTGTCACTGATTGGCTGGAAGTTCAGTAGTTGCTGAAGTGACGTCTTGGGAAGCCCGTGATTGGGCGTTGGCTGAAGACGCAGAGTTGTGAGGCTGGTTGAAGTTGAAACGGGCACTCGAGGTCAGACGTCGGAGACTCGATGTTACAAAACTTAACTCAGAACATGTCAAACGAAACTGTCAAACGGAAAAGAAAAGAAGTAAAGTCTGGCGAGACTAAGTGGTGTTTCTTCTCATCATGGCTAAGTAGCAGCAGGCGTGCAGGCTGAAGCACGCTGGAACCACGCTCAAAGAACAGTGATGACAAACAGCATGGCTAAAGCTAAGAAGCAAAGCTGAAAGCTAAAAGCTAAAAGCTAAAAGCAGGCATGACTAGTAGCAGAAGCAAAGCTAACAACTAAAAGCAGGCATGACAAGTAGCAGAAGCAAAGCTAACAACTAAAAGCATACATTTTATGGTGTCCTTAGTTTTTAAACTGGCCTGTTGGCCACACCTCAAATGTTGTCTTGACCAATCAGATATTGTCTTGGCTCGGGGGTATCATAAATCATATGTTTTCTTACCAAGCATGTGGTCCGAATTTTCCCGCTCTTGCAGGGTCTAATTTTGGACATGATTCCTATAACAAGAATATGATACATTTGACAAATAACTGATGGTCAGGACTATTTCAAGCAAGCAGATTCGATTACATAGATACTAGACATGAATATTTATCCTTAAATATCCTTAGGCTTTATTTTTCGTTAATTTAGCCACTGTATTGAATAAATACCTGGGGTTATGTTTGTTTTCTTCTAAAAGAGAAGAAAAGTAATCGGATCTAGCAGTTTTTAATGCTTTTCTGAAGGATATGTTACTTTCCCGCCAAGCAATACAAATATGTCATATTCTAGGTTCTTCAAAGTAGCCACCTTTTGCTTTGATTACTGCTTTGCACACTCTTGGCATTCTCTTGATGAGCTTCAAGAGGTAGTCACCTGAAATGGTCTTCCAACAGTCTTGAAGGAGTTCCCCGAGAGATGCTTAGCACTTGTTGGCCCTTTTGCCTTCAGTCTGCGGTCCAGCTCACCCCTAAACCATCTCGATTGGGTTCAGGTCAGGTGACTGTGGAGGCCAGGTCATCTGGCGCAGCACCCCATCACTCTCCTTCTTGGTCAAATAGCCCTTGATGCCTTCAGTGTGACTCTACAATTTTCATAGTCATGAAAATAAAGAAAACTTTTTGAATGAGAAGGTGTGTCCAAACTTTTGGTCTGTACTCTATATTGCGCAATAAGTCAATATACTTATTATTGCGACAGTCCTAGTACGTTGCCATAACATTTTGTTATATTTAGTAGTAAACCAGTAGTAATGAATTCTAATGTTAAATTTAATATTAGAATCATGATGTTTACTTTATTTTTTGTGGCCCTCAGAAAAATAAAGGAGGAGTAATTACAGCGTGATCTTGAGGAAATAATGGCTGATTTGGAGGAGATACAGGTATTGTATATACAATTATGTACCACTCATTCTGCATCAGGAAGCAATTCACTGATGTGTGTATATACAGTACGTGTTTTATAAGAGTCTATTGGGAACATAAACTGTGTATATAAAAGAAAAGTGCAAATATGCACAACGGATTATTGGTAAGTTTACCTTAAAGGGTTAGATCACCCACAAATCATTTATTACTCACCCTCATATTGTTAGACACCATAAAACCTTTGTTAATCTTTGGAACACAAATTAAGATATTTTTTTATAAAATCCAATAAATAGACAGCAATTTAACAACCACTCTCAAGGTCAACAAAAGGTACTAAAGATGTTGTTAAAGTAGTCAAAGTGACTGCAGTGGTTCAACCTTAATTTTATGATGCAACAAGAATACATTTTGTGTGCAAAAACAAATCAAATAACAAATTTATTTGACAATATCTTCTGTTTTGTGTCACTCTGCTACTTATTACGACCAGCACTTCCAGGTTCTGTGTCAGAATGCCAGCTCATTATTGGCTGGCTCCTGCATCATCATCACATGCATGATTCATGCTGCTCAAGTGATCAGCTTCAGCCAATACTAAGCCGGTGCTCACATGTAGAACCTTGAGAAATGCTGAACGTAAACAACAAAGCAGAATGGAACAGAACAGAAGATATTGTTGAATAAATGAGCTTACTGGAGTCACGTCGACTGTTTTAATTATGTCTTAAGTACTTTTATTGGACTTTGAAAGTGGTTGAGTTACTGTCTATTGAGGAGTCATAACCGATTTCATCAAAAATATCTTAATTTGTGTTCTGAAGAAGAATGAAGGTTTTATGGGTGTAGAACAAGGGTGACTAATAAATGACAAAATTTTCAACTAACCCTTGTTTCAACTAACCCTTGTAACTAACAATGTTTTTACCCATCAGAACTGTATCACGGTCTTCATATGGTCTCAAGTCCCTCTAAATTAATAAAAGTGCCAACATTTTATGATAAATCCTGCTGACAGATGTTTGAAGAGTGTCGAAGTGTGTACTATATATATATATATATATATATATATATATATATATATATATATATATATTTTAATCTTTGCAGGTCGCTATGATATGTTCCTGCCAGTTATGAATTGCTGAACCTGTCTTGCATCATGGACACCTGAGGTGGGGGACCTGCTGTTTAGTGGTTACTGGCCAGGCACTGTTGGGCTTAAAACCATATACAATGTAGACCTTTTCACTTCTTTTGAGGACCTGAATATCACTGCACCTGGGCTTTCAAGACAAGTAATTGTAAAAATGTTGCAACAGTGCTCACAACAATTTGGAAGGGTAAGACTTGGAAAACCATTTGTTTTCTTTATTTATGCAAGTCTAACTGGCATGTCTCTGTATTCCAATTTTCATAATTCCAGAGTGGTAACATTTGTGGCAACATCTTCCAAAAAGCTTTCCTTGAATGGACATATTGTCATCATGAAAGAGAAAAACTCTGCGGCATTGACCACTTCTCTTGCCCTGCTTGCACCCCAGATACAGTTGCTGTGTCTGCTGATTGAAACAGAAAATTACATCAATTCTGCAGAACAAAGGTGTATAAGGGGTATATTATTACTGATAACATTACACTGTCAAAATCTCTTTTGAATATTTTTTGTCATTGACATATTTCCTTATGTAGGGCAAATGAAAACCATTTTTGATGGAGTTTTTCTGGACATTGACAAAGATGTAGAAACATTTGTTGATCGTGTTCGTGAGAAGACCAAGCCAGTAAGAAATATTTCAAAAGACTTAGTACTGTACACAGTGAATTTTTTGCAAAACTGCAGAGCTGGCCGCAAAAACAACTGCAAGTTCTTCTGCACTGACATCATGTGTCGATAATGGCCATATCTGCAAAAGGTAGCTCAAGCATTCCCAGAAATAAAAAACTCAGATGAAGCCATTTCTCTCAGTTGTACATGCAAAGGGGCACTCTACAAAATGTGAGGTAGATGTACAGTACAGACCAAAAGTTTGGACACACCTTCTCATTCAAAAAGTTTTCTTTATTTTCATGACTATGAAAATTGTAGAGTCACACTGAAGGCATCAAGGGCTATTTGACCAAGACGGAGAGTGATGGGGTGCTGCGCCAGATGACCTGGCCTTCACAGTCGCCGGACCTGAACCCAATCGAGATGGTTTAGGGGTGAGCTGGACCACAGACTGAAGGCAAAAGGGCCAACAAGTACTAAGCATCTCTCGGGGAACTCCTTCAAGACTGTTGGAAGACCATTTCAGGTGACTACCTCTTGAAGCTCATCAAGAGAATGCCAAGAGTGTGTAAAGCAGTAATCAAAGCAAAAGTTGGCTACTTTGAAGAACCTAGAATATGACATATTTTCAGTTGTTTCACACTTTTTTGTTATGTATATAATTCCATATATAATTCCACATGTGTTAATTCATAGTTTTGATGCCTTCAGTGTGAATCTACAATTTTTTTATAGTCATGAAAATAAAGAAAACTCTTTGAATGAGAAGGTGTGTCCAAACTTTTGGTCTGTACTGTATATTCAAAAATATGGTAAGTCCTTTACAGTTTGACATCCTTGAACTTGATATTTGACATCTGGTGTGTATGCTGTAAGTGCAGTGGGGTGGCAAAAACAGGGGCACGCACAACCATTGGTGAAGAAGTTGAACAAGTAAACAGCTTGTTGTCCCTAGTTGCTCTAACTACAAAATACATGAGTAAGGCTGGTAAGTGGTCCTTTCTGACAATGCTCCATGTTTGGTAGTTTTATAATTGTTAAAACAGTTGACTTGTTGTTATTTTTCTTTCATTCATCATTGGTGACTAACCGCTAGTTGAAAAGCACACTTAATTCTTTCATCGTTGCAGCACGAGTAGATATGATCACATTGCATGCCACAGGATGGAATGAGCGAAAAAAAGAAAAGAAAAGGATATTGAGGCTATAAAGAATTGCACGCAAAGGTCTGATGAGGAACTACAACAATGGGTCACTGATGTGAGAAAGTGCTTTGTTGCCATCTCCATTTGAAACCTCCAATTGCAGTTATATGCATAATTATTATCTTTACATGCGTTGTGCTTTGGCACAGCTCCTCAGCGCGGATGAATCTAATATTTAATATAGTTGTAATCACAGATTGTAGTCTTGAAGTAGGACTTTTCATTGGAAAATATAATCTGAACAAGTAAGTAACATGTCTGCCACTTTTGTTCTCACCTCAACTGTGGGAAAAAACATTAGGCCTAAAATAAATAGCTCTGCCAATGGTAATTGAATCTAACAGTCGCTAAGCTCATATCGCATCAAACCTTGCAAAATATTGTTGTTATACTTAGTTGTCAAATTTTTCATGTTAACAACATAAGCAATGCATGACTATGTATTTAGTGTTTATTAGTGTTACCTGTAGATTTCAGTTTCTGTAGCCACTCCACAGTCCGAAGCCTTTTGCTTTTGTTTCAGGTGAATCTCCTGTTGTCACAGATGATTGTCATTTGGACATTTCTGGATTAAAATCTGCCATCAAAATGTTAAATTTAATTAATTCAGCTGCTGTGAAAAAAAAGGCTATAAATGATTCACTACCAGCAGCATCTAATATGCATAGTCTACTAGCTGGGACACATTCCTTTCTTTTTACAGACGTGATGTAATGATGCAAAGACAAACGATTGAATGCTTGAATTTCCCATAGAAACCCACCAGTACCACTCTTATTATAAAACATTATTACAAAGTTACTGTTGTGAATTGGATTAAGTAAAGTGATAGTTTTGAACACTGGCTGGTTATGTACTTGCTAATATTGTTTTTGGATCATTTTTAACGGAAAAAAAAGGTTCGGACTGTAGCTTTAAAAATGTATGAATATTTTATTTTCCTTGTTGGTTTGTGTTTTAACATCTGACTCCTTGAGTGACATTAAGTGACCACACCAAACAATATTACGTTTTTCTCGATTGCTTAAACAAAATTTCTTGAAGCTATGTCTCATATTCTCAAAACAGAAAACACAAATCCATAAAGTCTCACCCAACTCCCCAAATATTATATTTTCATGTCAAAATCAAGCCCTACACTCAAAACCATTCACTTTTGATGAAAAACTGAAATTTGCCCTCAGACATCACACACAAGCCCTCAAAAACACAAACACTACAACATAGTCTTACACACTGGTGAGATAAAATCAAAATGATACTACAAAAAACATTAATACTGTACGTTGTTTTGCTTGTGGTTCTCCCCCTCAAGGAACTTTTCACATGATGAACACATGTATACATTTGCACGTTCTATTCTTTAATTTTCCTTTACAGTACAATACACCAAACATCAACAAAAAATATATTCTTTCCCAGCATCACATCTTTGGTGTGGGAAAGACCAGAGAATCTCGTCAACATCACAGTCTATACTGGCCCGGGGTAAAATCCTCTTGCATTACTGATCCACCCCCGTCACACATCAACTGTAATGTCTAGTCAGGCTTCTTCCATTCCATAGTCTCTGTGTCCTACAAAAATAGAAGTACTGATTACTGTAACACATACTCTTCTTCCTCCTTCCCCTCTCTGGTGTCCTTCAATCACATCTCTCATTGTTCCACAACTGAATGAACTGAGGGGATTTGCATGTAGAGTTTTGCAGTGACAGTTCAGCAAATCTGATTCATGTGTCAAAAAGGGAAATAGTGTTTATAGTTAAGGGAAATGGGTGCTTTTTAATAAATGGATTTATGGTCTTGAAATTTTAGTTCAAAAACCTGGTTTAAAGTGTTTAACCAATCAATAAAAACTGTAAAAAGATTAGCATGATTGGGAACTTTGTGTTTTTAAGAATTATGTGATGTAGCTTTCTCCTACAAAACTTTATAATATTATTCCCAATATTATTATTATTACTTGTAAATCATGAGAAAATTCCCATTCTAAACAGTGACACAGGGCAGTGTAGCTGCCTGTCAATGACGTTAGTTACCCTTTGTTCAAGGGTCCAGCAAACCACTAGCTTGCTTCAAGCAGTTCCTTATTTACTTATTCTTGGACGTTTTATGGTGGATTGGGTTACTTATTTATGGAATATAATTACTGTTTACCCGATCCTGGACTTGATCTTTGACTGGAGATGGTTTATGTGGCTTTGAAAGGAAAATTAGGGGTCTAGCCAGACACCTAGATATTTGCATTTCTCAACATATTCGAGCTTAGACCCGTTCAGGGTGGTGATGAATAAGAGAGTTTCCCGCAGCACAAGCGACATCATTAATATAAACAGAGAATAACATCGGGCCAAGACTCGAGCCTTGGGGCACCCCCATAGAGGCTTATACAGCAGACCCTCAGACTTAACACACTGAAATCTGTCAGTGAAATAATTAGAAAAACAAGAAAGGCACGTGTTTGAGAAACCCAGGGCCTTAAGTTTTCCGATAAGAATACTGTGATTGACAGAATCAAAACCTTTGGCCAAGTTGATAAA
Organism: Carassius carassius; assembly: GCF_963082965.1. Taxonomy (NCBI): domain Eukaryota; kingdom Metazoa; phylum Chordata; class Actinopteri; order Cypriniformes; family Cyprinidae; genus Carassius; species Carassius carassius. The sequence continues at coordinate 29,995,018 of NC_081779.1, forward strand.
AACAGCAGCACAATGATGTTTTTGGTCGAGAGCTATTATAATATCGTTTAGGACCTTTAGTGTTGCTGAGGTGCACCCATGACCAGCTCTGAAACCAGATTGCATATCAGAGAGGAAATTATGTGACTCGAGATGACCTATTATCTGTTTGTTGACTTGACTTTCAAAGACCTTTGAAAGGCAGGGCAGGACGGAGATGGGTCGGTAACAGTTTGGGTCTGTAGGGTCCCCCCCTTTGAATATGGGAACAACTGCAGCCACTTTCCAATCTTTAGGTATCTCTGATGAAACACGTGAGAGATTGAAAAAGCTGGTAATGGGTGAGGCAATAATTGCAGCTGATATTTTCAAAAAGAAGGGGTCCAGATTGTCAAGTCCAGCTGATTTATATGGGTTAAGGTTTTATAGCACTCTCAAGACATCTTCAGTTTGAAATTCAGCAAAAGAGAATTGTGGGTGGTTAGAGCCAGGTACTAACGTAGGTGCTGTATAGTTGGGCTGGGTAGATGCAGCCAGGTGGAATGCATGGCCAGCCATAGTGAAGTGCTTATTGAGTCCCTCTGTTATAGTGGACTTGTTGGTGATGACGATGTCTCCTAGCTTTAAAACCGTGGGCAGTTGGGTGGAGGTGTTCTTGTTCTTCATTGATTTGACTATGTCCCAAAACTTTTTAGAATTGGTTCTGCAAGAAGCTAGCTATAGAAGCTATAGAAGCTAGCCTTAGCTTCCCTGACTGTCTGTGTGTACCAGTTTCTGGTTTCGTTAAAAAGCTACATATCATGAGGATTGGTTGAGGCAAGTGCAGTTCGCCATAGAGTGTTTTTGTGCTTGCTGAGGGCAGTCAATTCCGTGCAATACCAAGGGCTATATCTGTTTTTAGTTCTGAACTTTTTAAAAGGAGCATGCTTATTTAGGATATAAATAAAAGCGTCCTTAAAAAAGAACCAGGCATCATCCACATATGGGGAAGTCGTGGCCTAATGGTTAGAGAGTCGGACTCCCAAACGAACGGTTGTGAGTTCGAGTCCCGGGCCGGCAGGAATTGTGGGTGGGGAGAGTGCATGTACAGTTCTCTCTCCACCCTCAATACCACGACTTAGGTGCCCTTGAGCAAGGCATCGAACCCCCAACTGCTCCCCAGGCGCCGCAGCATAAATGGCTCCCCACTGCTCCGGGTGTGTGCTCACAGTGTGTGTGTGTGTGTGTTCACTGCTCTGTGTGTGTGCATTTCGGATGGGTTAAATGCAGAGCACAAATTCTGAGTATGGGTTACCATACTTGGCTGAATGTCACTTCACTTCACTTCACTTCATATAGTATCAGGTCAATGTTCTTCCAGGATACCTGGGCAAGGCCTATTAAGAAGGCTTGTTCACTGAAGTGCTTTAGAGAGTGTTTGATGGTGATAAGGGGAGGTCTTTTAACTGCAGACCCATTACGAACACATGCAATGGGACAGTGATCGCTCAGATCCTGACTGAAGACCGCTGGAGTATATTTTAAAGACATATTAGTCAGAGCTATATCAATTAAAGTGCTTTTGTTTGCAGAATTTCAATGGTATTTGTGCAAGGTTGAGTGCATACAGCTTAGACTGTATATTTTTTTTGACGTTTAACATGTCTAAATTTAAGTCTCCTAATAGTAAGAACTCAGAAGATAAATATGGGGCAATCAATTCAAATAATATGTCTATAGCACAACTGGGAGGTGAAGGAGTTCTATAACAAGCAGCTACTGTAAGTGACTTATCTTTGGAAAAGTGGATTTTTTAAATTAAGATCTCAAACATTTTGGGGGCAGACCTAGATAGAACAATGGAGCATTGTAGGTTACCTCTGCAATAGAATCCAACTCTGCCCCCTTTTGTAGATCTGTCTTGATGGAAGATATTGTAGTTTGGGATAGATATTTCTCAATTCTTTGTGGATTTCTTAAGCCAAGATTCAGACATAGCTAGGATGTCAGGATTAGCTGAGTGTGTCAGTGCAGTGACCAAGTCAATTTTAGGGAGGAGACTTCTAATGTTAATGTGCATGAAACTGAAGCTTTTATGATTACAGAAATCATCAAATACAAATATATGAGGCGTTAAGTTTTCGACAGAGGTTACAGGGCCAGGATTTAACTGGACGTCGCCTGAGGAAAATAAAAGGAGGAAAATAAGAGCCCAGCTAATGGCTGTGAAAACTGCCCGTTTGGTGCACTAAGGAAAATAAAATAAAGGGATTATGAACATAGTACAGTGAATACAGAGATTTGGGAATGAACAATGATATCACCTAAGCATTGTGTGACAATAAAGGAACTTGTGTCTCTAGATAAACTAGTTAAATCAAATGAAGTTATAGAGAAGAGGGGAATTGAAAGAAAAGATGATCCTGGTACATGATGAATGGGAGATTTACAATGGAATAGTGAAATGATAAAGATCAATAGCAATAATGAACGAGACATACTGGTATTGTAGGCAGCAGAAACATTCAACCGGACCAGCACGATCACCGGTCAAACGTCGTGCATGCGCACATAGTCCCGCGTTAACACCAACACACTGCAAGCGTTTTTCTCCTGACACAGCAATGTGAAGCAATGTGTAGTCCAGTAAGTATTCCAAGAGTACGGTAAAGTATATGTGGACCGGATCGCAGAAGTTCCAGATGAACAGCGAAGACCCGAAAGCGTTTGAGGGCCAGGTTAGCCGCCAAAGCTAGACTGCCAATGTTTACCTCTGTACAGCCACAGGTCCGCTAAACCAGCTGCCTATGCTGGGGCCTGTGTCAAGGGCTGTAGTAAGCAAGTCCAGCAGAATCTGGAGGATTACTCACGATAAGCTCGTCGTGCTGTAGCAGTGCTGCGCTCTCACTTAGTCCTTCGCGCTGTTTCTCCGGTGTCTCTGGTTGACACATCTTACCAAAGCGTACCAACTGTGTTGTGATGCAGGACACTGGTGTCTCTTAGCAGAAAGTACTATTCTTGGGCATCTAGCAGAAAAAGGGGGATCTGTATAGAGTAACCGATAAGTAGCTTCCATGCCTTCATGTACTTGTGGAGTTAATTTTAGAATGTGATATCTATGGCTATAAAAAAGTAATTAAAATTTTATCACATTTTAACACTAAACAAAGTCTCCAGTCTACACTGTGCACTTAAACCACAATATAACCTTTATACTGTGAGTGTATTTAGAGTGTATAGATAGAGTGTATTATTATGGTTTTACGACCAGAGATGTGGTATTTTAGTTGAAATATTAGAAAATTGCATTTTAATCGCTGAACTTTTTGCAAGGCACCTTTTGGTTGTCCATTAGCACAATGACCAACTTCATGGGTATCCTCATTAAATCTCTTTTTGTGGTGTTTTTGTCTGCAGACCATAACAAACAGCGATACAAGATCCCAAGATGGATTAGAGAGGATAAGGAAAAGGATTTTAATGCAATATCCCAATACAACGATCTTCCAAACACCACAGAATCTGTAGATTCAATTGAAGACCTTCTGGAAACAGAAAGCCCTGTCTGGGCTTGGGATTCTGGTACACTAAGTAGACATTCAAAAGGCCCTTTTTACCGTCGCACGTACCGCGGCGGCGGAGGTATAAAGTGCATTTGCAGCCTTTGACCGCTGAGTGGCGCTTTAACCACAAGTTATCAAACAAGCGCATCAAACACATTTTCGCTAATAGACGTCAGTTTTGCCTCACTGATGTGTTAGATTTGATGGCTTCAGTCAGGGAAAATGAAAGAAAAACAATGTAGTTAAAATATTTAATATATTCAATATTTAATTTTCCACAGACGAAAGTTTGGTATTTATGAAGTTATGTGCATTTCTTAGAATGAATTCAAGCAGGATAAATGTCCAGCCTGTGCCTGAGCCTGTGCTTATATTTTCTCTAAGCTACATGGTATTAACCCATATTTTAGATTTGACACATTTAAAAGGTGTGCAGTATTATTTATATTATATTAATTATGCGTTATATTATTCAAAAGAAATTGTGGTTTACTTTGCATCGGAGCATTAAAAGTGGTAGCCTATTTTAGGGGGGTAGGCTACATGGATTAATATGCAAAATGTCAATATTTTCATATATTATGCCTATACTTTAATTTATATTTTCAATATAAATATATTTTTTTCCTTTAATAAAACAACATTACTTTTTTATTATTCGTTAACTGTCCTTTAACTTATTGGGGGAAAAAAATTGTCTGTGAACTGATTAAGAAATTGTTGCATGTTTAAACATAAAGCATTGTATAATTTCGTTCCCATTATTTATGCCTAATTAGCCTAAAACAAGAAACGAATAAAATTAAACCTGCACGATTAAATCTTTGAAACTCTAATAAATGGATGGATTAATAAACTGTCCTCACGATTAAACTCAAGTTCTTTCATTATAATCAACAAAATACACAAGATGTAAAAAATAGCTTTAGTAATTGACAACTGAAGTTATTTTAAAGGGAGCCTTCTTTACTTGCTTTTAAAGTTGTGCAATAGCATATGGCCTTAAAAAAAAACTGATTTATGATTTAAACCGATTTTTAAATCAATATTCAAATGACGAGGAAATTTTACCAAACAAGTTTTAACATAGTTCTTTATAATTCATTTAGCAGTCAAATTTGTAACTGCAACAATATGATTAAAAAAACAGTAATGTTATTACCTTAATGCTGGAAAGACTTTTATTTTTATTTATTTATTTATTTAATACTAGCCTATCATGCATCTAACCATCCACTCTGCGTTAAGAGCTGTTAAGATTAAAACTGGCAGCTCAGCAGTGAGTCAGTGTCATGGACGGAGGACCTGTTAATATATTTTCTAGTCTATATTTCCATCTAGTTATGCCGCTGGTTTGGTTTTTTTTTTTTCTTATAGAACTTATTTGTAAATAGAGCAGACACTTTCTGTGTGTCTACACCAGACACTAGAGTTGTCATCCGTGCCCCACAGCGAAAAGTGTGTCACACTATAGTGTCAAGTCATCTGAACATTTTGTCATAAACAGAACGAGCATCAGTTCACTGATGGGGATCGTGTCCAGTGTATCCATCACTGTGTTCTGTTGTCTTTTGTTGGATTGCTCCACTTGTGTCTGGTGTAGACCTGGCGTTTTTTATTGTTTTATTTTACTGCTTGTTTTAATGTTTTTATTAAATATCTGTATTGACTTCATGGTCATATTATCGAATTATTTACTGCCATGCGACCTACAAAAGTAAAGCTTGGCGAGTCGATTTTTGCGGATGTGCCATGTTTGTACTCCCGCGATCATCTTCATTTCGTCAGGTGAAACATCTCTCTCACTCGCAGCAGAGTCTGTGAGCAGCAACAACTTCCCCTCTGCGCGCACTGATACCAGAAACTCGCTCCGCCTTCACTCCATGGATAAAGTATTTCAGTATGTTTGAAATGTTATGTTCATAATGTAGCATATAAAATAATAATAATAAAAAAATAGCTTAAGCTATTTTGTGTAAACTTTTTTCCCTATATCACATGCCAAAGTAATAATGTTGTAAGCATTAAATCTTTAATTGCTGCTTTCTGCTATGAACATTTTGTTTGTGAAGTTTGTGATGAAATTAACAGTACATTTTTGTCAGTTATTTTATCTAAACAGATCGATTAACTTCTTCAAGATTTCAAAATCAGATAGCATGCTGATAATGTAGTAGAACTGTAAGATTACATTTGTTTGAATGCATTATTGATTGCGTGTGAATCTATTTAAATCATGCTTTAACCCGAAAATAATCAGTAAAAGAAACAGACAAACTCTTAACATCCCGCTCTACTCTTGCAGTCATTGTAACCATCGGATCAAGCTATAGCTAAATATGTTTAACATTAATTCTTGCTGAATATGCAGTTATATTATGGGCTGTTGGCATGAATTGTACTCGTGATGGAGCGCTCTTGAAGCGAGTGAAAACCAGACGCTCATATTCAAGTGTTTGTGCAAAAATTATTAATGTGCATTAATGACGGGGAGGCGCCGTCTTATCACTTTAATTTTTTCCTGATAATGAATTTATAATTTTTTTAATTAACATAATATCGTGGTGTATCACATACATTAAAACATCTACAGAAAGCTTGAAATGTTTTTTAAACGAAAACGAATTGTGCAATTTGTGAATGTTGCATTTCTCTCATTGGAGAGAGCCAGCACAGTGAATTTCATCTTGCAGCAGACAAGAAAACATTTGTTTATTAATAAATAATTAAAATGTCCCATTTTTCACAATTATTAGGCTACTTCTGCATGTGCTTTGTTGCAAACTTAATGCACACCTGGATCTAGGTGTGATGGAGTCCTTCTGTCTCGGAACGCAATCAAACAAGAAGATCTAAATGCATTGTTTATTAAGGGAATCCAAAAATCATATATCCAGTCAGGCAAATGTCAAAATCCAGGTAATCAGTCAAAACAAGAAACATGAATATCCACAAGGGAACACGAAATACAGAGTGACATAAGACGAGGACTCTATAACAATGACAGAAACAAACCGGGTATATATAGACAGGTGCGAACAATATGAGTTGGAACAGCTGTATGCAATGAACAGTGATTAGTCCAGATAAAGACTAGTGTGAAAACAGTTCCTGAAGTGGGGTGACGATATGAGGAAGTGAGACATCTAGTGGACACCCAGGGATACACAAACCAAACACTGTGACACTACCGCCCCTAAGGAGCAGCTTCCAGATGCTCCTCTGAAAAAAAAAAACAACAAAAACAAAACAAAGAGTCCAGGAGGGAGGTGGAATGGTGGAGGAACAGAGGGAGGGACAGAGGACCAGATCCGTGTGTAAGTGGAGTGGCCAGGGACCGGGGCAGAGCCAGCAGAGCAGGAAGCCAGGGTGGAGCAGGCATTACAGGAGCCCTTCCTGGGCCTAACCTAGGAAACATGAGCACACCAGGGTGGAACAGTTGGCGTGGGAGCCCACCAGGGCGGAGCAGGTTGAAATGGAACTCACCAGAGTGGCACAGAGGACTACCACAGCCGAGCAGATGAGACAGAAACCCACCAGGGTGGAGCAGAGGACCACCATAGCTGAGCAGATGAGACAGAAGTGCACCAGGGCGGAGCAGATGACCACCACAGCCGAGGAGATGAGACAGAAGCCCACCAGGGCGGAGCAGAGGACCACCACAGCTGAGCAGACAAGACAGAAGCCAACCAGTGTGGAAAAGAGGACCACCACAGAAGAGTCTATGGCACAGGAGAGCAAGCTTGGTCAGGAAGGACTGAAACAGAGAACATGAACAGGTTAATGGCGGCCTCCGTGGCCGTGATGAGATGGTAGATGGTCTCCATGGCCATAACAGGGCAGGTGGTGAGATCATAGACGGATACTACTGATGCCTCCGAAGGCTCTGCAGCAGTTACTGCCACCTCTGGAGGTTCCACAGCAGTAGCAGTCTCCTTGACAGTAATACAACAGGCTGAGAGAACATTGCTGGGTGCAACAGACGGGATGTGACGAGGCTCTGGAAGTTCAGATGAGACGTGACAAGGCTCTGGATGATCTGTTGTAGTATGACAAAGCTCTGGAAGATCTACTGAGATGTGATGAAGTTCTGGAAGAATGGTAGTGATTTTACTGGGCTCATAAAGATCAACTGTGACTTGACCTTGTTCACGGAGATCAACGGTGACTTGACTTTGTTCACCGAGATCAACGGTGACTTGACTTGACTCATGAAGTTAAACTGTGGTTTTACTTGACTCATGGTGACTTAACTTGACTTTGGACGGTCAATGGTGACTTGACTTGACTCTAGGAAATCAACGAGGACCTGATCAATGGGGACCTGACTTGACCCTGGGAAATCAACGGGGACCTTACTTGACTCTGGGAAACCAATGGGGACCTGATCAACGGGGACCTGATCAACGGGGACCTGACTTGAATCTGGGAAATCAACAGGGACCTGATCAACGAGGACCTGACTTGACTCTGGGAAATCAACGGGGACCTGACTTGACTCTGGGAAATCGATGGGGACCTGATCAACGGGGACCTTACTTGAATCTGGGAAATCAACAGGGACCTGATCAACGAGGACCTGACTTGACTCTGGAAAGTCGACGGGGACCTGACTTCACTCTGGAAAGCCGACGGGGACCTGACTTGACTCTGAAAGATCAACTGTGGCTGCCATCTTGTGCAGTGGCTCTGTGTTGGTGGCCATCTTGTGCAGTGGTGCTGGGCTGGCGGCCATCTTGTGCAGTGGCGCTGGGCTGGCGGCCGTCTTGAGCAGTAGCGCTGGGCTGGCGGCCGTCTTGAGCAGTAGCGCTGGGCTGGCGGCCATATTGTACCTTGGCACTGGGCTGGCAGCCATCTTGTGCAGTGGTGCTGGGCTCGCGGCCATCTTGTGCAGTGGACACAGGTGTAGAGTTGACCATAGTGTCTGGAGAAATGGGTTTGGCTGGTGTATCCCATTGATTACGATGGTGTAGGTATTTGGTGAAGACCCCAGGAGTCCAGGATTTCAAGCCCCTTCATCTCCTTCCGAGGCAGAGGGTCATCAAGGCAGTAATTTAAAAAAGTCCTTCAATGCTGCATCATTATAATCCAGCCCTACTCCCATTGTCCAAAACACTTGAGCCAGGTCACCTCGCCTCACACCCCCTTTGACGAAGGATGGTTATTTACAGGAGTAAATAACCTTTACAGGAGTAAATCCTCTGCTCCTCCATGGTGGCTGGGGAACGGATTTGAAATCCTACACCGCTGGATCTAGGTGTGATGGCGTCCTTCTGTCATGGAACGCAATCAAACAAGAAGATCCAAATGCAGTGTTTATTAGGGGAATCCAAAAATCATACATCCAGTCAGGCAAAGGTCAAAATCCAGGTAATCAGTAAAAACAAGAAACATGAATATCCACAAGGGAACACGAAATACAGAGTGACATAAAACAAGGACTCCATAACAATGACAGAAACAAACCGGGTAAATATAGACAGGTGCAAACAATGTGAGTGGAAACAGCTGTGTGCAATGAACTAGTCCAGATAAAGGCTAGTGTGAAAACAGTTCCTGAAGTGGGGTGACAATATGGGGAAGTGAGACCTCTAGTGGACACCCAGGGATACACAAACCAGACACTGTGACCTAAATGCAGTGTAATTTATGTTTTGGCTGAAGTAAAACTTTTATATATTCTCTTAATAGATGGTTTTATAACCCTAATTGAAACCCCTATTTTGCCAACCGGACAAACTGTGCTGCTCATGTTTACGTACGACTTCGGCTGTACTGTTAGATATATTGCTTAGATATCTTTTTACAACCCTATTCAACCATATTGGGCAGCTGTGGCCTAATGGTTAAAGTGCTGGACTAGTTACCAGAAGTCAACGGTTCGAGTCTTGGTGCTGGCAGGAGTTGTAGGTGGGTGGGAGTGAATGAACAGCACTCTCTTCCACCCTCAATACCCATGGCTGAAGTGCCCTTGAGCAATGCACTGAACCCCCAGTTGCTCCCTGGGTGTTGGATCTATAGCTTCCCACTGCTCTGGGGGTGTGTTCACTTCTCACTGCTGTGTGTGTGCACTTAGATAGGTTAAATGCAGAGCACCAATTCCAAGTATGGGTTACCATACTTGGCAAATGTCATGACTTTCACAGCCAAACTTTACTAACCAGATGAACTACAAATATGATGCCAATTTGTTTCATGGCACTGCTGTAGGGAAGTGTATTTTGAAATAAAAATTTCTTATTACACAGAATTGGTAGTTATAAATACTGAATTAAGAGTAAACCGAGGGATTTAAGGCTATGGCAATCATATTTGTTAAATATCCAACTGCTAGATAGGTGAAAATCAATTTTGACCATAATTGACTGCATACCCAAATTGTGACTCTATCCATATGAATATAGACAAATAGCTTAAGTCAAGAGCTGTCTATAACAGTTCGTCATGTGTCTATACACTCTTCTGTTCCTGAATGACAAGGCTTTCAACATGCACTGAGGTCAAGGTTCAGAGGTCAATGTTTCAAAGCAGATCTTCATACGTACATACGTACGTTTTTCTGGGAATTAATGCAAATCGAACAGTGGTTTATCCAGCAAATGGCCGTTAGATTAACTTATTAACTTTAAATAAAATTATCACTTCTTATAATTTCAGGAAAAATTGTTTCTAGCCATGAAACTATTCTTCTGTCCTTTTAAAATTTAGGTTACGGAAAAGTACCAAATGAGTTTTCTAGCTCGTAATGTGAGCATTTTAGACAGAAGCAATCATGAATATATATTGGATTTTAATAATTGAACTAATAACACATCAAACTACGATTCACACAGCAGGAAGCGGGAAAAAGTTCCTTTGTCTCTGAGGAAACACCCACTCACGTGAGTTATGGTGTCATCACAATTCAGCAGTTATATTCTAGCAAGTTGGTAACTCCAGAATAAATATGTTTTACAAACCTTTCCTATAGGTGAATAGTTCGGTCACAGCATGACAATTACACAGATACCAAAAATGACATGTAAAGGTAGAGGAAAGTTTCATTCATATGCAGAATTACACACATTTAAAGTTGATTAACACACAATAAAATTGCAGATACTCCAATTTGATATGGGAAGCCATCTAAGCACAAAAAGGCAATACTCAATACATTTAGAATACATTGAGAAAAGGTACTTTTCTCGTTCTTACAAGAAGTTTTATGACCTTGTCAGGGGTAGGGTTACAAACTCATGACTCTATTTGAGAACATTCATTCCAAAAACATTTCCAAGTTACAAGTCAGCAAATTATAATCCTCGCATAACAGGATTAACTAGTTATGCAACAATATCAAATATATCAAACCTATCAAAATACATCTTAGTAATAATTCACATGAAGAGTGTAAAGAAAGGTTTGTGTGTGTGTCTGTGTTGTGTAATGTGTGTGTATTTAAAGGTGCAGAGAGCTGCTCAAACGGGACTGTGGAATGTCATGCCATGGGGGTCGTAAAGCAATTTAGACCCAGCCATGCTGGCGCCAGGCATTCTGCTTGCAGAGTTTGTTTTATATGCCTGAATTCAAAAGCTAAAAACTTTGGGTTTTAGCCAAGGAAGGTGTATTGTTTTAGATTCAATGAACCATGATTCATTAGTTCAGAACCAATGAATCAATGAACTGCTCATTTGTTACATTCCCCCTTTCTGTCCCTGTGTGGACATCATCAGACGGCAATCATCACGATGGGCAGATGACAGGTGAATCATGGTGGTCGTGTAGCAGGTGGATCATGATAGCAGGTGGTTCCTGGAGCTGAGGATTCAGCTTGATGAGGTTCGTTGTGGTCTTTGACTTGGCACCCCCTTTCCGGGGATTTTATTGGAGACCTCCAGCCATGACTGTCGTGAGTTTGGCTGTAGAGGTTCGCATCTCGTTGAGTCTCCTGTGTGTCTCCTGAGTGTTGACGAGCCATCTGTCACCTACAATCTCTGGTTGCGTCTCTGTGCCTTGTGTACGATGCTTGGCTTCGGCAGGGCAGTGGTGTCGCTGGGATTGCAACCCGCAGATTCCTTCAGCGTTGTCTCTGAGGAAGGGCTTGCTAAGGCAGAGACAATGAATGTCTTTGGTCAAAGTACACATGTGCAGGTTTGGGACCAGGTACAGCTGTGTGTCGCTGTCGTGGTGGTCCACCACATCTGGAATGTGTGTGGGTGTTGCTTTTCCAAAACCTGACATTTACAATGTCTTTAAGTCTGTAGACTTGGCTTGACTCGCTGATGGGTTGGTTCAGACTATGGTGCTGGGGTAGTGTGCTCTGTAGTCGGTGATCAGGAGTCTCAGTTGTTCTCTCGGTGGCAGCTGTCCTCTGGTTGGCTGACAGCACAGCATGGCGCACCACAGCAGCATCCTGGTCCAGACAACAGGGAGAGAGAGAAAAAAGGGGAGGAAGAAACAAGCGAGGGTTGGCTTTGGTTGGACAGGGCAGTCTCTTAACTTTGTGGGCGGCAACTGGGTTTAGCTCGCCTGGGCCCATGTTTTGCCACATCTTGCTGCTGGCATGACGCTTGCTTCAGTGTCTCATCAGTGGCTCTGGTGCTGTGTTGTGCAGCACATGATGCATCATGGACATACATTGGCATTTTCCCCCTTTTGCGCCGTGGCATTACAAGCCTTGGCATTGTGATGTCAGACGGTGCACAAGCCACAGTGTTGTTCTGTGCACACAGCATGTGCTTTGTAGCATGCAGTGGTCTGAGGCACTGATTGTCAGTGAGTGTCGACAGTGTGCAAGGGTGGATGGAGGGGTTTGAGAGGTGGTTAAGAAAAGTCTTAATGGAGGTGTCAGAAGCCCGCATGTCCAGGTCTTTGTAGACAGCGGAGGCAGCGTAAGTGGCTCTGAGGTAGGCATTTTAGCGTGTAAATTTCTTATGCTGTGTGTAATCACTTTAACCTTGAGAGTGGGTGGGTGGGTTGGGAGTGACCACAGCCTGTTGTTTTGTGCACCAGTTTTGTCGAGTTGGTTTTCTGGGTGCACGGGAATGGTCCAGAATCCAGAGGCCACATCAAGTGTAGGGAAGATTGTGGCTCCTCTGATTCGGGGTATTTCTTGTTCTAGCTGGGTCCTGGGCCATCGTGACAGTGGCACCTGTTGATTCAGTTTCCTGTAGTCAATGGTGGGTCGCCACTCGCCGTTAGATTTGAGGATGGGCCAGATGGGGGGTGAGTAGGTGCTGTTGCATGGACGGATGACACCTTTCTCAAGCATAGGTTTGATGATATCCTACACAAGTTCATATGAGGCAATGGGAATCTTGTCCTGTTTGACAAAAATGGGAGGAGCATCAGGGTGTGTAGGGATGCGCACTGTGTGGAGGTTGGTAAGACGACAGTCTAAAAAGTCTTTGGCACAGGATTCTTTGAATTTATAAAGAACTTGTCTGAGTCCTTGGCGATCTGTATCGCTCTGAAGTGCATTAGCGTCTTGTAGAATTTGCTACACTTGAGATTGAAAACCTGTGTAAGGCTCCTCCGTCGGTGTGTCATCAGTCGGTTTGGTATTGAGAGGTATAACAAGTTCATCAGTCTCACCGGCGCTCTGGTGGGAGACTGTGTATACTGCGAGGTGTTGGTCCTCGGTCAGATCCGTTCTGCACACCTGGTCTTTGGTCACCGACATGACAGATGTGAAGGCGACGAACTTGAAAGGTGCAGTGAACAATGTGTTGTCTGTACTCCCTTCGGGTATCAGTGCAGGTGGAATGGACCCAATGACAGGTAGTACAAGTTCAAAGTCATTAAAATCATGGCCCACTAGCCATCCCAGCCGGTAGGCCTTGCGAATGTTGATGTCAGTTGCCATGCAGTTGTTGCACAGGATGTAGACTATACAAGATGACACTTAAAGTGTGAGTCAGAGTTCCACACATTCAGGTGAGGGTTGGAAGAAACCCAGCGTGTGGTTTAAGGTTTGACCACATCGCATGTTGAGCCGAACAGCGACCCCTTTGGTGTAAGCTGGTACCACCGTTCCCTGTTGCAGAGGAGTGAACTTGAGCCTTGGTCTGCTGTTGAGGCTGTGTACCCATGGCTGGCTGCTGGGGTTCCCGTGAGCTCTGTGACCTGGCAGTTTGGCTCTGTGGGAGTTCCCGTGACCTCTGTGACCTGGCAGTCTGGCTCTGTGGGAGTTCCCATGACCTCTGTGACCTGACAGTCTGGCTCTGGTGACCTGTGTGGCTGGAGGGGAAGAGTTTCTCGCACTTGAGCCCAGACTTTTAGCTGTTTGAAGTCCAGTGAAGGTTTAAAGCGATCTAGCAGGTCTTTGCCGATGAGAAATGTATGAGTGTTCATTGGTGAGACCAATGACATAATAGGAAGTACTAGACTCATTGGACCGATTGTCACGTGAATGGGAGCAGCCTGGTCAAACCGGATGTCATTCTGGCTGTATGACTGTATATTCAGTTCACAAGTTTGAGGTGTAAGAGTTTGATCTTGTCTCTTAGCTTCAAATTGGAGTCTTTTGAAAAGGTGAGAGGAGATCACCGTAAGGTCTGATCCTGTGTTGATCAGGTCTTCCATGCTCACTCCTTTTCCTAATGTGATGTTCAATTCAAAACAGAATTGAAAAGAGAGACAAGAGAGCTGAGAGCTGTGAACCGACTTAACAGGAGACAGGACACTAAATGGCTTACTTCCTTTTAAGTGGGTCAATCAGTGGTTGACCTGAGACATTTAATTTGCACTATTAAACAATTACATTTTAATTCAAATCATGTTTGAACCAAACTCAAAGTAAATGTAAACAGTCAAAGGCAGGGAAATTGTCTAACACAAAATAACATTCACATGAGCAAAGCTGTAAATGCAAATAATTATTGGAATTTAGACGAGCTAATTCAATACTCACAGGGAATTATAAATTAGCAGTAAACGAGCATTATCTGAAATGGCCACGAGATGGCGTAATTGCACTCATGCAGGCTGAACTCAGAAGGCAGGGCGTAATTTGAAACTTCTAAACACTTAAAGGACGCGGTTTAGTCAGCAGAATTACAGCCGACTTCAATGTGATTTAGAATCTGAGCGTTTTGTCAGCGCTGATTCTGGTGCCATACTGCACAAGAGCGTGAGGCAGGATTCCTTTCGCTGCCAAACACAAAAATGTGAACAACAGGAATTTGTCCATCTGTTGCACTCCCATACACATTTATCAAAATAGCACTTATGATTTAAATGTTTTAGGTTTAAAATTTGGATAGCATATCACTGTGATTCACCACAAATTCAATAACGATATGTAGTTACAAGGCCTTTTTACTACTGAATCAGAGGAACATCGCTTATGTTCAGATTTACGTATTGCACAAAATTTTTTAATTTCTTCGTCTTTTAATAGGCGGGTTACCAGTGATGCACAGGTTGATCCGAAATGAGCGGGTGCCTGTGGTCACCCGCGGTTACGAGTCATCCACAAATATTTTTCATGATATTCAGGTCGCGGTCGGTCGGGTCATTTGAAATAAAGATGCTATTGGGGTAGGAAACCTAGAAAGATGGTGTGGCTTGAAGAAGCGATGGGCCAAACACTTAAAATATATCCAGGGGAATATCTAATATTCTGTGGCTTATAATAGGTGGATGAGTTTTATCAGATTTAGTTCACCTGGGTAAATTGATTTAGCTCAGGTGGAAACCAGCGCCGTGGTCCGCCTCCCTGGCGCTCCCAAACACTCAACCGCAGTGTCCTCGGCCCTTTCGTTATTCTGTCGCGTTGCGCCCTCTCAAACAGCTTGTGACTTTCAACACAACCTGGCAACGCCAAGATGTCAACTGCCAGACAGCACTGCAAAATTGGGCTGTTCCCTAGAACCCTCTCTAGAAAGAGAGTGGGCCCCTTTTAGGCCCCGGTTTAGGTACTGGTCCCAGAAATTGCCTTGTTTGCATCGGCTGGACTGATTGACTACCTTTGGCATGCCAAATTGCTGATGTCTCCACTACGTGCCGCAGCGACAGACAGAGATAAAAGAAACAGAGGTTCACTCACAGCCAGTGTCAAAAACGCTGGTCGGGCAACCTTGCTCACTGGAAACCTGAGATGACTGTCCAATCACCAAGGGAGTTCTACAATCAAATACACAAAGGATGAACAAAGGAAACTTAAAGTGAATTAAGGTTTGTTTTGTTTAACATCAACTGAGTAAATATATATATGTAGAAATGAGAGGTAACAGCTTTACCTAATAATGATAAAACAAAAAGGTAATTATGATAATTATGGTAATTATCAAAATAGCCTAATCCAAAAGAGAAAAGGAAAAGAATAAAAATCTAGAAACACAGTATGAAACACCGGAGAAGAAGTAGCTGTTTTCACCACAAGGGGGTGTACTCCCTCTCTGTGCTTAACCTGGTGAGCAGAAAACTGAAAACTGGTTTAAATTGAAATTTAAAATAAGCATGTAAGAAGAATTAATAGGAAAATCAGAATAATATCCTATAATAACCAATGATAACAGTATGGAATCATTAATAATTATGAAATTAACCAAAAAGGGTAAAAGTGGAAATATGCAATTCAAAACAGAATTGAAAAGAGGACAAGAAAGCTGAGAGCTGTGAACTGACTTAACAGGAGACTGCCACTAGATGGCTTACTTCCTTTTAAGTGGGTCAATCAGTGGTTGACCTGAGACATTTAATTTACACTATTAAACAAATACATTTTAATTCAAATCATGTTTGAACCAAACTCAAAGTAAATGCAAACAGTCAAAGGCAGGGAAATTGTCTAAAATAATATTCGCACGAGCAAAGCTGTAAATGCAAATAATTATTGGAATTTAGACGAGCTAATTCAATACTCACAGGGAAATTTAAATTAGCAGTAAACGAGCATTATCTGAAATGGCCACGAGATGGCGTAATTGCACTCATGCAGGCTGAACTCAGAAGGCAGGGTGTAATTTGAAACTTCTATACACTTAAAGGACGCGGTTTAGTCAGCGGAATTACAGCCGACTTCAATGTGATTTAGAATCTGAGCGTTTTGTCAGCGCTGATTCTGGTGCCATACTGCACAAGAGCGTGAGGCAGGATTCCTTTCGCTGACAAACACACAAATATGAACAACAGGACTTTGTCAATCTGTTGCACTCCCATACATATTTACCAAAATAGCACTTATGATTTAAATGTTTTAGGTTTAAAATTGGGTTGCTAAGCCAATTTATTAGACCAGGAGATTTATGAATATCACTGTGGTTCACCACAAATTCAATAACGATATGTAATTACAAGGCCTTTTTACTACTGAATCAGAGGAACATCGCTTATGTTCAGATTTACGTATTGCACAAAATAGATTTCTTCGTCTTTTCATAGGCGGGTTACCAGTGATGCACGGGTTGATCTGAAATGAGCGGGTGCCTGCGGTCAGCAATTTTACTCTTTGTCCCGCCTCACGCAAATTGAGCATCTGTCCCGCTTTGTCATTCGACCCTGCCTGATAGATACACGGATACGTCCATAGGCGTTCTGTTAACTTATGTCCAATAGTTCAGAGGAGAGCAATAAAAGCGTTAGTCAATAGGCTGAGTCGTACGTCAATCAAACTGTTGACTGGTCCTCCTCAACATTTGTCAACAATCTCAAATTGGAGAGCGTGCGCGCTGTTCAAGCAGCCATGGCCACGAAAAAGAGAAGATGCACTTTTAATAGCGAATGGACCGTAACATACTCTTGGTTAAGACCTGTTGATGGCGAAGAAGAGAGAGCAGTTTTTCTGTGGGACATGGTGGAGAATACGACGTGAAGCGACATGGTGCATGTGAGTACCACAGAAAAAAAGCACATCATCAAGAAACATGCAAATCAGTGCAATCTGAAAAGTTTTTAAAATAAACCAAATGACCCACAGGCTGACAAAGTTTGGGCAGCAGATGAGCATTTATCATGCTGTACATCACATTCATATCGCTCTATCGACTGCACTAACAAGTTGATGTTAGCCCCAGTCATTCATCCAGATTCTGAAATAGCTAAGAAGAAAGCTGTAGAAACTTTGGGTGATATTTTGAGTCAGGCAGTGTCTTAATCTTTTAGTCGGTGGGTTTAAAAAGAAACATAGGCAATATATTATATATATACTTATATACTTAATATATACTTCGCAGCGACACAGAAAACACCAGTTTATTACTAAACAATTAAATGTCTCCTTGCTTATTTAGACACATGCATAATCATTACTTTAACCGGTTCTTTGTGGCAAGCTGTATGCATACGGTCATATCCTGTAGGCTAAAGCCTATTTAAGTAATTAAATTAATATAAAGGGGCGACGCATTTATTACTTTTAAAAAATGCTGGTCACGAAGCGGGTCGGGTACAATATTTTCTTTTTCTTTTTTGCGGTCCGAGTTGCGGGCGGGTGAGTTGAAAACATCGGTCGGGTGCGGGTTGTTTATACATTGACCCGCGCATTACTGCGGGTTACTAATATAAAAAATGTTCTCACTGCAGAGAGATCTTGGTCTTCTCTTAACAGGACATTTTAACATTATACTGCAGTGTACTTTCAGCAAAATAACAGTGACTATACTTGTTAGGTATTTCTAGAAACTGTTAATGTGCTGACTGATCAGCATTTTGCCTCAGTCAGTTAGGAGTGAGTTCGCGTCTTGCGACTTATCTCACAATTTCATAATTTCATAGCACGTGTGCAGAAATGATTAATAACAATATAAACAGATTGAACTGGATTCCTCACAAAACGAAGTTTGAAATGCCCGCGTTCCTCCACCAATTAAATGTAGCCACACTGGGTAATACATTATAGTTAACTCAAATGAT
Organism: Carassius carassius; assembly: GCF_963082965.1. NCBI lineage: Eukaryota > Metazoa > Chordata > Actinopteri > Cypriniformes > Cyprinidae > Carassius > Carassius carassius. Next base: position 30,013,374 of record NC_081779.1, read on the forward strand.
ATATAAGGAATTTCAATAATTAATCAGGAATATGATTAATATATATCTCATATGACGGTTACATTAAAATTATTGAAGATGATAATAGGTCAATTGTACATATCAATAACTCATTAAAAGGCACTGTAATTTACTCATTAATATGTCAATATTCCATTCTTCACATCAATCATCGTGATACCTTTTTCAGGGAATTAATGCAAATCGAACAGTGGTTGGTCCAGCAAACGACCGTAAGATTAACTTATCAACTTTCAATAAAGTTATCACTTCTTATTTTGGCCATGAAACTATTATCCTGTCCTTATAAAATTTAGGTTACTGAAAAGTAACAAATGAGCTTTTTTGCTAAGATCAAACAATTCATTAACTCGTGATGTGAGCATTTTAGACAGAAGCAATCATGAATATATATTGGATTTTAATAATTTAACTAATAATACATCAAACTGTGATTCACACAGAGTAAATATGCGTAAAACAATACAAACAGTAAAAACAAATACACAACATAACGGATACAGATGAGAGAGAGAGAGAGAGAGAGAGAGAAAGAGGATGAGCGAGAGAGAATGAGAGAGAAATATTTGCGATCACAGAATAATCGCTTAGTATGGCAAAATCACAGACAGTAACCTTTTGAAAGAAAACAAGGAATCAGATCACCTTGAAAAGGTAATAGACACACTTTAAGCAGAATTTAAATCTCTCTAGAAAATAATACTTGTATGTGGTCTCTTTGTGACTCGCAAGCGAGCGTGCGTGTGTCGTTCTTTTGGAGTTGGACATGTTCTCTCGTGTCTTCCGGGGCGAGCAGACTGGCGCGGAGTTTCAAAGGTTCATCGAACTAAATGATTCAGAGTTCATCTCCCTTGTGGGGAGAGGCGAATATGAGAATAAACTTAGTGCAGAAAAGAAAAGGAAAATGGAGATGAAAGCTCCCTAAGGAGCCATGAGAACAGGCTGTCCTCTCAGATGAAGTGTTCGGACAAAAAGCAACAAGAACTTCCTGGGTCAATCCTCTTATGGATTGACTGGTACATGCCTCTGTTTGAGCTAACAACCAATGAACATGCGCGATCTGAGGTGGGAAAAAGTTCCTTTGTCTCTGAGGAAACACCCACTCGCGTGACTTATGGTGTCATCGCAATTCAGCAGTTATATTCTAGCAAGTTGGTAACTCCAGAATAAATATATTTTACAAACTTTTCCTATAGGTGAATAGTTCAGTCACAACATGACGATTACACAGATACCAAAAATGACTTGTAAAGGTAGAAGAAACATAGTTTCATTCATATGCAGAATTGCTCACATTTAAAGTTGATTAACCCACAATAAAATTGCAGATACTCCAATTTGATATGAGAAGACATCTAAGCACAAAAAGGTAATACTCAATACATTTAGAATACATTGAGAAAAGGTACCTTTCTCTTTCTTACAAGAATTCCAGTGAGCTGGGATTTCCTGTTGCTCCGAGTTGGGTCATAAAGTTTTATGACCTGGTCAGGGGTAGGGTTACAAACTCATGACTCTATTTGAGAACATTAATTCCAAAAACATTTCCAAGTTACAAGTCAGCAAATTATAATCCTCACATAACAGGATTAACCAGTTATGCAACACAAAAAACCTATCAAAATACATCTTAGTAATAATTTACATGAAGAGAGTAAAGAAAGGTTTCTGTGTTGTGTAATGTGTGTGTGTGTGTGTGTGTGTGTGTGTGTGTGTGTGTGTGTGTGTGTGTGTGTGTGTGTGTTTAAAGGTGCAGAGAGCTGCTCAAACAGGACTGTGGAATGTCATGCCGTGGGGGTCATAAAGCAATTTAGACCCAGCCATGCTGGCGCCAGGCATTCAGCTTGCAGAGTTTGGTTTATATGCCTGAATTCAAAAGCTAAAAACTTTGGGTTTTAGCCAAGAAAGGTGTATTGTTTTAGATTCAACGAACCATGATTCATTAGTTCAGAACCAATGAATCAATGAACTGCTCATATGTTACAGTTGTCAGTTATAAGCATCAAAAGTAAAAGAAATAAACATTTGAAATATATCAGTCTGTGTGTAATTAATGAATATAATATTAATATTCAAGTTTCACTTCTTGAATGGAATTAGTGAAATAAATCCCCTTTTTAATGATATTCTAATTATATGACCAGCACCTGTATTCCTTACCTGGTCGAGACCTTTCCAACAATGTATTTGGTTTAGTCCTATGACAAGCTTTAATTTCAACATTTCATTGACACAGCCCTGTCCCAGACATAGTTTCAGTGAAGCCTTTGGAGGCCCAACCATCTTTAGAGGCAATGCTATCTGCATTGTGTTTGTTACAGTAGTGAACATATGTATATACCTAATTAAAGTAAAATACTGCCTATTTAAGAGTTTTTACATGGGTCATTAACTTGTGAGTATCTGCATTGGTCTAAAAAGTCAGCTTATTAAGTGTACAAATAGTACTTTCACAGAAAGTTCACAACAGACAATGCCATTCAATTTGGGATTATTACAGTAGTGCACACATTATATATGTATGTACCATACCCAAGTAAAACAAGGACTTTTTATGTATTTTTTCACAAGTCATGAACTTGTGAGCATTTGCATTGGTCTAAAAAGTCAGCCGATTAAGTGTCCAAATGGTACTTTTGGTGGGCAGATGCCAAATCCGGCTGGAAAATGAAATCAGCATCAGCTGATCAGCAGAAGGAAGCATGAAGTGCTCCAAAATTTCTCTGTAAACAAGTGCAGTGACTTTGGTTTTCAAAAAACATAATGGACCAACACCAGCAGATGACATTGCACCCCAAATCATCACAGACTGTGGAAACTTAACACTGGACTTCAAGTAACTAGGGCTATGAGCTTCTCCACCCTTCCTCCAGACTCTAGGACCTTGGTTTCCAAATTAAATACAAATCTTGCTCTCATCTGAAAAGAGGACTTTGGACAACTGGGCAACAGTCCAGTTCTTGTTCTCCTTAGCCCAGGTAAGACGCCTCTGATGTTGTCTGTGGTTCAGCAAATTGTGTGTGGTGGCTCTTGATGCCTTGACACCAGCCTCAGTCCATTCCTTGTGAAGTTCACTCAGATTCCTGAATCTATTTTGCTTGACAATCCTCTTAAGGCTACGGTTCTCTCGTTTGGTTGTGCACCTTTTTCTTCAACACTTTTTCCTTCCACTCAACTTTCTGTTAACATGCTTGGATACAGCACTCTTTGAACAGTCAGCTTCTTTGACAATGAATATTTGTGGCTTTTTATGTCAATGATTGTCTTCCGGACAACTATCAGATCAGCAGTCATCACTTTCATAGGAAGTTCACACAACAGGCAATGCCATCAAAACTGTATTACAGTAGTGCACACATATATGCATAAAGACAAAGAGATGTCCCCGAAAGTGGATTTATGAAAAGAATAACAGAAAAGTGTCTATGGTTTAAGTTCCTTTTGATGGTGTGTTCAACAAAGATGCAGAAATAACAAACGGTATATAGATTTTTATTGCATACATAGCCAACATATATATATATATATATATATATATATATATATATATATATATATATATATATATATATATATATATATAATATGGAAACACTGAAGTACATCAGAATCATAATTGGTAATAGGAAATAACCTTCCAATGTACTTCATCATATTGTTAACATGCAAAAATAGCAATGATTTCTAGGAGCACTAAGGAGTTTTGGGCTGATACTACTAAGCTCACTACCAAAATGCATGAAAAAAACTCAAACACAAAGTTAAATTGGCACTGGCTGAAACTGCTTCTGCCCAATATAATTTATTAGAGTAATAGGTTAATGAATACATGAAAATCAAAAAAATCCTTTGTAATAACATGTGAAAGACTTAAAGTTAAGTTTAACTTAAAATTACCGTTATTAATTCAGTCTGGAAATCTGGAAAAACAGCAGCTTTTGTTGTTGTCAAAAAAATAATAATAATAAAAATAAAAGACAATCAAGTTCATAATAATAGTACAATTTTAGTCTTTGCAAATTTCTTCTTTCATTTTTCTAATTTAAGAATGAAGGCAGGTAAATATTTATAAATAAAAGACTAGATTATAGAATTGGCATTCTATAAAATCACTGGAATAAAAAAAAAAAAAGCAAAAAATTAAAAATAAATAAAAAAAACCTACCCATAAACTGAACAATTCTAGCATATGCCCAGGATTTCCATGATCAATATGTTCCTGTAGATATATTGGCCTTGATTATCTAAGCTATGGGTGGAAGCACTTGTTAGCTTTGGTTTAAAATTCAAAAATTCTAAGTACACTATTTTCCAAAAGTTGGGTTAGAAATGACATCCCCTTTATACTGTAAATCACTTCATGGCAACTGCTGTTTAATATAAAGAAAAGTCAAGTTTATTTTGTTCAAATTATCAGTGCCTCTGTGTTGTCCTCAACGTCCCCCATAACGACTATACTGCTGTATGCATTTACAGCCAGATTGTGTTGACATCTGAATAACACGTCCAGCTGAGAAGACTGTTGAGCCCATGTGTAGCATCCTCTCAAGTCAGCCAAAATGGTAGAGGAACTGTTAAAAACAAGACAATGTCAAATATCTATAAATATTCTACAACCCTGCTTTTGCAACATCAAAATTACCTTTTAATTATCATTAAACATTAAAAAACAATATGCAGCTTTAACATTGTGCACGCTGATGCTGAATAGCTAGCCAAATCAGAACTCAAAGTTCTACGTTGTACTGTACATAGTGAAGGTCCATGTCAAAATCAATCAACAGTGCAGTACATAATATAAATAAAATATTTGAGGAATTTGGAGACATCTCAGTGTTAAGAGAACAAGGTCGGAAACCATTGCTGAATGTGTGTGACCTTCGAACTCTTAGGCAACAATGACAAGTCACTTTTATTTATATAGCGCTTTAAACAAAAAATACATTGCGTCAAAGCATCTGAACAACATTCATTAGGAAAGCAGTGTCAATAATGCAAAAATGATAGTTAAAGGCAGTTCATCATTGAATTCAGTGATGTCATCTCTGTTCAGTTAAATAGTGTCTGTGCATTTATTTGCAATCAAGTCAACGATATCGCTGTAGATGAAGTGACCCCAACTAAGCAAGCCAGAGGCGACAGCGGCAAGGAACCGAAACTCCATCGGTGACAGAATGCAGAAAAAAACCTTGGGAAAAACCAGGCTCAGTTGGGGGGGGGGGCAGTTCTCCTCTGACCAGACGAAACCAGCAGTTCAATTCCAGACTGCAGCAAAGTCAGATTGTGCAGAAGAATCATCTGTTTCCTGTGGTCTTGTCCCGGTGGTCGTCTATGAGACAAGGTCTTTACAGGGGATCTGTATCTGGGGCTCTAGTTGTCCTGGTCTCCGCTGTCTTTCAGGGATGTAGAGGTCCTTTCTAGGTGCTGATCCACCATCTGGTCTGGATACGTACTGGATCCGGGTGACTGCAGTGACCCTCTGATCTGGATACAAACTGGATCTGGTGGCTACGGTGACCTCGGAATAAGAGAGAAACAGACTAATATTAGCGTAGATGCCATTCTTCTAATGATGTAGCAAGTACATAGGGTGTTATGTGAAGTGTTCCTGGTTCCGGTTTACCTAATTAATGCAGCCTAAAAATCCTTTAACGGATTTGAAAATTAAAAGCATATTAGTATGTTATGTGTAAGCCAGGTTAAAGAGATGGGTCTTTAATCTAGATTTAAACTGCAAGAGTGTGTCTGCCTCCCAAACAATGTTAGGTAGGTTATTCCAGAGTTTAGGCGGCAAATAGGAAAAGGATCTGCCGCCCGCAGTTGATTTTGATATTCTAGGTATTATCAAATTGCCTGAGTTTTGAGAACGTAGCGGACGTAGAGGTTTATAATGTTAAAGGAGCTCATTCAAATACTGAGGTGCTAAACCATTCAGGGCTTTATAAGTAATAAGCAATATTTTAAAAATCTATACGATGTTTGATAAGGAGCCTGTGCAGTGTTGACAGGACCGGGCTAATATGGTCATACTTCCTGGTTCTAGTAAGAACTCTTTGCTGCTGCATTTTGGACTAGCTGTAGTTTGTTTACTAAGCGTGCAGAACAACCACCCAATAAAGCATTACAATAATCTAACCTTGAGGTCATAAATGCATGGATTAACATTTCTGCATTTGACATTGAGAGCATAGGCCATAATTTAGATATATTTTTGAGATGGAAAAGTGCAGTTTTACAAATGCTAGAAACGTGGCTTTCTAAGGAAAGATTGCTATCAAATAGCACACCTAGGTTCCTAACTGATGACGAAGAATTGACAGCAACCATCAAGTCTTAGACAGTGTTCTAGGTTATCACATGCAGAGTTTTTAGGTCCTATAATTAACACCTCTGTTCTTTCAGAATTGAGCAGTAAGAAATTACTCGTCATCCAGTTTTTTATATCGACTGTGCATTCCATTAGTTTTTCAAATTGGTGTGTTTCACCGGGCCGTGAAGAAATATAGAGCTGAGTATCATCAGCATAACAGTGAAAGCTAACACCATGTTTCCTGATGATATCTCCCAAGGGTAACATATAAAGCGTGAAGAGTAGCGGCCCTAGGACTGAGCCTTGAGGTACTCCATACTGCATTTGTGATCAATATGATACATCTTCATTCACTGCTACGAACTGATGGCGGTCATATAAGTACGATTTAAACCATGCTAATGCACTTCCATTAATGCCAACAAAGTGTTCAAGTCTATGCAAAAGAATGTTGTGGTCAACTGTGTCAATCGCAGCACTAAGATCCAATAAAACTAATAGAGAAATACACCCACGATCAGATGATAAGAGCAGATCATTTGTAACTCTAAGGAGAGCAGTCCCAGTACTATGATACGGTCTAAATCCTGACTGGAAATCCTCACATATACCATTTTTCTCTAAGAAGTAATATAATTGTGAGGATACCACCTTTTCTAGTATCTTGGACAGAAAAGGGAGATTCGAGATTAACTAGTTATTTGAGGTTTAAGTTGTGGTTTTTTGATGAGAGGCTTAATAACACCAGTTTGAAGGTTTTGGGGACATATCCTAATGACAATGAGGAATTAATAATAGTCAGAAGAGGATCTATGACTTCTGGAAGCACCTCTTTTAGGAGCTTAGATGGTATAGGGTCTAACATGTTGTTGGTTTAGATAACTTAACAAGTTTATACAATTTTTCCTCTCCTATAGTAGAGAATGAGTGGAACTGTTCCTCAGGGGGTCTATAGTGCACTGTCTGATGCAATACTGTAGCTGACGGCTGAATGGTTGCAATTTTATCTCTAATAGTATCGATTTTAGAAGTAAAGTAGTTCATAAAGTCATTACTGCTGTGGTGCTGGGAAATGTCAACACTTGTTGAGGCTTTATTTTTCGTTAATTTAACCACTGTATTGAATAAATACCTGGGGTTATGTTTGTTTTCTTCTAAAAGAGAAGAAAAGTAATCGGATCTAGCAGTTTTTAATGCTTTTCTGTAGGATAGGTTACTTTCCTGCCAAGCAATACGAAATACCTCTAGTTTCGTTTTCCTCCAGCTACGCTCCATTTTTCGGGCTGCTCTCTTTAGGGTGTGAGTATGCTCATTATACCATGGTGTCAAACTGTTTTCATTAACCTTCCTTATGCGTAGAGGAGCAACTGTATTTAAAGTGCTATAAAAGAGAGAGTCCATAGTTTTTGTTACATCATCATTTTGGATATGCTAAGGAATTTAGATACATCAGGAAGATAACTTAAAAAGCAGTCTTTTGTGTTAGAAGTGATGGTTCTTCCATACTTGTAACAAGAAGTAGAATTTACAATTTTGGCTATATGAAGTTTGTACAAAACTAAATAATGATCTGAGATATCATCACTTGGCTGCATAATTTCAACACTATCAACATCAATTCCATGTGACAGTATTAAATATAGAGTATGATTTCGACAATGAGTAGGTCCTGAAACGTGTTGTCTAACCCCAATAGAGTTCAGAATGTCTATAAATGCTGATCCCAATGCATCTTTTTCATTATCAACATGGATATTAAAATCACCAACTATTAAAATTTTATCTGCAGCCAGAACTAACTCGGATGTAAAATCACCAAACTCTTTAATAAAGTCTGTATGGTGCCCTGGTTGCCTGTATACAGTAGCCAGTACAAACATAACAGGGGATTTATCATTAACATTTGTTTCTCTGGATAATGTTATATGAAGCACCATTACTTCAAACGAGTTATACTTGAAGCCTGCCCTCTGAGAAATCCTGAAAACGTTGTTATAAATTGAAGCAACACCTCCCCCTTTGCCTTTTAGACGCGGCTCATGTTTATAACAGTAATCTTGGGGGGTGGACTCATTTAAAATAATGTAATCATCAGGTTTTAGCCAGGTTTCTGTCAAACAGAGCACATCCATATTATGATCAGTGATCATATTATTTACAAAAAGTGTTTTCGTAGAAAGGGATCTGATATTCAATAAGCCAAGCTTTATCATTTGTTTATCCATATTGCATCTGTTTTTTATTTGTTGAACCTCAATTAAATTGTTAATCTTAACTTGGTTTGGACGTTTTTTGTATTTTCTAGTTCGGGCAACAGACACAGTCTCTATAGTGTGATATCTAGGTGAAAAAGTCTCTATGTGCTGAGAATAAGCTGACCTCTGTGACGTGAGGCAGCTAGCAGACAGTCAGTTTTTGCCAGTCTGTCTGCTTCCTGACCTGGGCCACAGTTAGTCAAGTATAAACACTAAGACTATTTGCCATATTTCTAAAGAGAAGAGTGTAGCCACCCCAGGAGGGATGAAGACCATCTCTTTTCAACAGGTCAGGTCTGCCCCAAAAGCTCGTCCAATTGTCTATGAAACCTATGTTATTCTGTGGGAACCACTTAGACATCCAACCATTGAGTGATGACAATCTGATATGCATCTCGTCACCACGGTAAGCAGGGAGGGGACCAGAGCATATTACAGTGTCTGACATCATGCTTGCAAGTTCACACACCTCTTTAATGTTATTTTTAGTGATCTCCGACTGGTATAACATAATTAGCGCCGGCATGAATAACAATCTTACTGTATTTACGTTTAGCATTAGCCAGCACTTTTAAATTTGCCAAGATGTCAGGCACTCTGGCTCCCGGTAAACATTTGACTATGGTGGCTGGTGTCTCTATATTCACGTTCCGTACAATGGAATCACCAATAACTAGAGCACTTTCATTAGGTTTCTCAGTGGGTGCATCACTGAGTAGGGAGAACCTGTTTAATGTTTTGATCGGAACAGAAGAGCGGTGTTTTGACCCACGACTACGCTGCCTCACTGTCACTCAGTTGCCCTGCTGCAGGGGCTCTGTTGCCGGAACCGAACAATGTACAGGAATCCCTGAGCTAGACGCATCCAAAGCCGTATCTAGAGCCCTAACATTCTTACTGTCCTCAATTAAATTTTGGAATGCGTGTCTCTAATTCTGAAATCTTCTCTGTCAGCCTAACTATTTCCCTGCATTTATCACATGTGAATCCCTCATCTGCGACAGAGATAGATAAACTGTACATGTGGCAAGAGGTGCAAATAACAGTAGCAGGAGAAGCCATTACTCACCGTGCTTGATGAAATATTCTTACTGCGGTTGTTTGATGAACTTGTGAAAAACTGGAGCGAGAGAGGAGAGGAGAAAAGAAAACAGCGATAGGTTCGAATGAAAACGCTAATGACAGGCTAACGAGTGCTAACGCTTTGCAGGTGTACTGCACTCACGGATATAAAATAAAAGTGAACGATCAAAATTAATCTGATAAGATTGATCTATAATATCAGAAATATGGTGTGAATTAAGTTATATTTTATCACTTTAAAAAACAGAAAGTGATAGTAAGATAAAGATTCTAGAGAAAAAAAATAAATAAATAAAAACAGCTACACGGAGCTACGATTAGCTACAGAAGGCCAACAGGAAGTAGAGAAAACACTGTCCAACAGCGACACCCGCAGTCAGGCGGGTGTCTAATGTCTAAGAAATCGTCATGCTTCTGTGCCAAATATAGCCACAAGGGCAACTGTTTTTTTTCTGAGGCACGTCTTTGTAGTGATAGCTTTTTTTCTGTAGAATAGTTCCAAGATATCATACAAGTCACAGTAAACTGGGTGGAAAGCTTGTGAAATTGTCATAGTCAAGCATTCAATTTGTAATTACTACAACAGAATAACATGGTGCTGATATAATTTTCCCTTTTTATGCCCCACAGTAAGTATTCAATAGTCATTTTCTCCTGACAAAAAGTCAGGAGAAGGTCAACTTCATAATAAACACAAAACTACTTCATGTCAGATTATGATTATTATTTTCTTACCATCTACCCATTCTCTCATTTCCAGGTGAAGATGAGCTTTCAGGGTTTCCAGGTCCCAAAGTGAATATGTATAGCTTTAGAAATCTAAAATGCTAAATTATTATTAGTGTATAATCCACTATTTGATATTCATAATACAGGCAATTCTGTAAAATCCTGTTCAACTTGTGTAGAACAAGTAACATTTGTTTTTTTGAAAAAGAAACCGGTCTCTTCCAACATATTTCTACTTATGTGTAATTATATGCCAATATTAAATCAATTTGATGCTTTGAAAGCATAATTATCTGCATAACTAATGAATAAAAGATCAAAATATACAACTACTAAGGCCATGGTTACTTTCGGTCTTCTATCAAAAAAAAAACCCCAAGATAATCATAATGACGTTGCTGTGCACATCTACACGGCATGCCAACTACTGTTCCGCTTCTTGCCCTAGGGTTGAACCAACACCATTGTGATGTTTTCCGCTCAATATCATCTGGACAGAGGGACAGAAACCTGAACATCACGGGCATAGAGTTGTAACGGAGGCGACGAGAAGCGAGAGGTGCGGATCCATATGCAACCTTTTATTGGAGAGCTCCATGTTTTAATAGCAAACGATGTGCAAATCCAGCGTCGACTTGGTCCTTGTTTATAAAACATTTGTCACTCAAATGACCAGAACACACAAATGCACTTGATACACTACATTGCTGCCCCGGAAAAACAAACTGGATCCACTGTTCATGTAACGCTGGGTTCTTGGTGAAGCTGAACACACTCCTCACATCCAAAAATGCACTTATTTGGAGGTATTCTCGAACAAATCCTATGCAGCTCTGCCGACGATTTTGAAGCACGTTGATGTGTGTGGTCTCGCTCTCCTCTGGTCAATGTGTGTGGGCGGGCGCTCTTTTCTGGAAGAAATTCTCATATAAGGACTTCCGTTCTCACCTACGTCATTAGGTCCACGATCAAAAAGAAAAAAAAAAGCTGAAACTTGTACCAACCCGGAAGTAAGATTCTCAGCACAAAAATTCTCAGTCATTCTTCTAAATTATTATTTTTTTTACATTTACCATGTTTGGCATGAGAATCCATCTCTTTAACACTGTGAACAACTCTGAATACACGAAACACCATTGAACCCCCCCTTTAATCAAAAGTATAGCGTCACTTCTGGCAGGCACGTCAGTACAGCTCGCATCAGCTGACATTCAGCTGATTTCAGATTAGACCACATCTTTCAAATACACCTTCCAGCATTCAGAAGCTGCTTGATCTTCATCAGCTGACATTCATCTGATTTCAGATTAGACTGCATCTTTCAAATACACCTTCCAGCATCCAGAAGCTGCTTGATCACCGCGCTGCGCTAGTTTTACCCACCTCCATCCCTTCCATTATTTTGCTAAACTGTTCTGGTTCCTGGGGGAGATTTGTATCATTGTGCTCCCTGCTTTGTCAAGGCATGACTGGTTGAATGAGCCGGGAGTTTTGCATAGAACAGTTCCATACCGCCAACTTAATAGCTAAATTGCTATTGCTTATTACTATCATTTCAATTGTTTTAATGCTAACGTTCTTTGTTATTATTAATAAATATTTGACGATAGTGGTCTGACAGAAATGTTTTGAAATGTAAATGTAAAGACTTTTTCTTCATATTTGATGGTTGGTAACAGAGTATTAACAGGGTAGCAGTCTACATATGAGCAATACACTATGCCAATTTCTTTTCAGTTTTTGTAAAGTAAACTTTGTTGTAAAACTGGTTAAATAAGTGCTCACTGCAGACTATTGTTCTCCAGACATTCAGTTCTAGAGTTGAGTGCAAAACCATGCAGACATTTTCTAAAGCAGTCTTATTCATTATTATTATGTATTCATTGTAGAATCAATAATTGTCACACACCTGGACTCATTTTGTGTGTTTTTGCCCCTGTGACCCAGTTTCTGTCTTCCGTGTCTGGTTTGATTATTTTCCAGGTGTGTCTCTTCATTTCCCCATGTGTTCCATGTCCCTGTTAATTTAGTCATGCCATCCACCTGTGTTTCCCCAATTATCCCTTCTATAAAAGCCTTGTCCTTTCAGTTCTGTTTTGTCGGGTCTACTCGTCTAAATGTCAACTTGTCTACTTGTCACCTGTTACTTGCCACTTGCCTCTTGCCACCTGTTATTTACGACTTACCTTGTTTATGTTTTATTTAATAAATCCTTGTTTCGTTTATCCCTCGGCTCCGTGTTCCTTCCAGCAGCATAAGCCGTGACAGAAGACCCGACCTGAAAAAGTTAAAAACTGCGTGTTTTCCCTCCGTTTTGTTTTCCGTTTTTTTTTCACAGTCTTTTTTCTTTCCGTAGTGTTTCATGGATCCCCTCTATCGCCCCGAATACCTCCTCCTCCTGCTGGAGCAGGAGGGACTGTCTCTCGAGGACCATACCAGACGGTTTCTCTGGCTAGCTAATGCCACCAGCTACCCGGACCACGCGCTGGACCCTAGGTGCAGAGCGTTGTCGCCCGAAGATGGTCCTCGGGAGGATTTCGCCGCATTTATAGAGTGGAATCTGGTGAGAAATGGGTCCCCTCTCACGGTCGGCCCAATGGAGGATCTCGCCAGGTCCACTCTGGACCCAGAGCCCAGCCTACAATCTCCCCACGGTACGAGGCATAAGCCCGAGCCCACCGATGACGGAGAGCCAGAGAGCATCCCGTCAGACCAGGTGCGAGAGCCGGCGACACTGCCCACCACGAGGGAGCAAAATATGGAGCGCCAAATGGGTCAAAATGAGGGGGGTTCCAATTCACCTATGCCAGATCCTCTGTTAAGCCCAGGAAGGGCTCCTGATCTTCCGTTAAGCCCAGGACGGGCTCCTGATCCTCCTGTAAGCCCAGGATGGGCTCCTGATCCTCTGTTAAGCCCAGGAAGGGCTCCTGATTCCCCGTTAAGCCCAGGACGGGCTCCTGTTCCCCCGTTAAGCCCAGGACGGGCTCCTGATCCTCCTGTAAGCCCAGGACGGGCTCCTGATCCTCTGTTAAGCCCAGGAAGGGCTCCTGATTCCCCGTTAAGCCCAGGACGGGCTCCTGTTCCCCCGTTAAGCCCAGGACGGGCTCCTGATCCTCCTTTAAGCCCAGGACGGGCTCCTGATCCTCCGTTAAGCCCAGGACGGGCTCCTGATTCCCCGTTAAGCCCAGGACGGGCTCCTGTTCCCCCGTTAAGCCCAGGACGGGCTCCTGTTCCCCCGTTAAGCCCAGGACGGGCTCCTGATCTTCCGTTAAGCCCAGGACGGGCTCCTGATCTTCCGTTAAGCCCAGGACGGGCTCCTGATCCCCCGTTAAGCCGAGGACGGGCTCCTGATCCCCCGTTAAGCCGAGGACGGGCTCCTGATCCTCCTTTAAGCCCAGGACGGGCTCCTGATCCCCCGTTAAGCCAAGGACGGGCTCCTGAACCCCCGTTAAGCCCAGGACGGGCTCCTGAACCCCCGTTAAGCCCAAGACGGGCTCCTGATCCTCCGTTAAGCCCAGGACGGGCTCCTGATCCTCCGTTAAGCCCAGGAAGGGCTCCAGCCCCAGAGCTTACTCCAATACCTGCTCCTCCAAAATTCCCACCCTCCCACCCACTCCTGCCTCCTCCTCCTCCGCTGTCGTCTGGCAGCCCCTCTGCTCGCCCTCAGCCTACCATCATTGTGGTGCGAGCTCAGCGGGACCGCCATCCTCCAGCGACGCCTTGGTCGGCGTCTCCCTCACCTCCGCCTCCAGCCTCTGAGGCCTGGACTCCGCCTCGGCCCGTTGACCCGTCGGCTCCACCATGGCTCCTAGCTCCTTCCTCTCTGCCGTGGCCCGGCAGTCCGCAGGCTCTGCCTGGCTCCCTCGTCCCTCCGGCTCCGCCTTGGTCTGGCGTCGTCCTTCCTATGCCTCGGGACTCCACTCCTCCGGCTTTGCCTCATCCCTCCGTCCCTCCGGCTCCGTCAGGCTCCTTCATCCCCTCGGCTACACCTCAGTCCTCGGTCACTCTGGCCTCACCGCGGCCTTCCGGATCCACATCGCCGCGTCAGTCACCAGAGCCATCTGTTCCGCCTAGGACCTCCGGCTCCTCCCCGTCACCCTGGCTCTTCGGCTCTCCGTCTCCGCCTCGGGCTCCTCCTCCACTTGCTCCGTTGCCGTGGGTCGAGTCCCTGGAGTCAGTGACCATTCCTCCTCCATGGCTCCTTCCACCGTCGGCCCCACCTTGGGCCGTTATGGCTGTGGCCTGGGTCCTGCTGGGTACCTCCTGCTTCACATCCTTCCTGTCTCCTCCCTGGCTCCTCCCTCCGTCATCTCCTCCCTGGCTCCTTCCTCTGTAGTCCCTGTCTGCTGGCCCCCTCCTGGGAGGCTGTCCTCCACCGGAACCTCCTCCCAAGTTCCCACCCACGCCTCCCTTTGTTGTTTCTACGGTGCGAGGACGCACCTACCGGGAGGGGGGAGTACTGTCACACACCTGGACTCATTTTGTGTGTTTTTGCCCCTGTGACCCAGTTTCTGTCTTCCGTGTCTGGTTTGATTAGTTTCCAGGTGTGTCTCTTCATTTCCCCATGTGTTCCATGTCCCTGTTAATTTAGTCATGCCATCCACCTGTGTTTCCCCAATTATCCCTTCTATAAAAGCCTTGTCCTTTCAGTTCTGTTTTGTCGGGTCTACTCGTCTAAATGTCAACTTGTCTACTTGTCACCTGTTACTTGCCACTTGCCTCTTGCCACCTGTTATTTACGACTTACCTTGTTTATGTTTTATTTAATAAATCCTTGTTTCGTTTATCCCTCGGCTCCGTGTTCCTTCCAGCAGCATAAGCCGTGACAATAATAATGAGTGAATGCCAGTACATTGATATGAAGTAAGACAAAAACTATGAAAAACTATTAGAAAGACAAACCTCTCTCACTCTTCTTTTCAAATCCTTGGAGTAATTAAGTTGTTTTGACTCGCTCTCCTACAGCATTCTGGACACTCAACTGAAAGATAGGCAATACAACAATGAAATAAGTATATCAATATACCAGTTCAGTTTAGACAATATTCCAAACAGTGACTGCAGAATGTAGTGTAGATGATACATCATGTAATTTTAAGTTGAGAAAATGTACTCAATGCTTTTTTTGTGTTCATCTCGCTGGCTCCCCGTTGTTGAGCCAAAAAACATTATTTACCACTTAATTTACAAAATAATATTATCCAAAGGGTGTTCAGTGTTCACGCAGTAATGTCACCTCTCGCGACAACATAAACGTGCATGCATCGTGATGCTCTCGTGAACACTTGCGCATGTGCATTGAGTCAATGCCTGAGTCTGAACACAACATGCATGCACCGTAAACCTCTTGTGAACGCGTTTTGCAGATCAGTATTTTTGTAAGTAAAGTGGTAAATTATGTGTTTTTTTTTGTTTTTTTTTTGCACAGACAAATCACATCACTTAATAAAATTGAGTTTAAGCCACTGGAGTTACATGGAGTACTTACATTTTCTTTTCTCATACCTTTCTGGACCTTTGCAGTTGCGTTGGATCTCTATGGAGAGACAGAAACCTCACAGACTTCATTAAAAATAACTTAATTTGTGTTCTGAAGATGAATAAATGTCTTACGGATGTGGACCAAAACAAAGTTGAGTAATAAATGACAGAATTTTTGGGCAAACTAACCCTTTAATACATGTCAACTAACTAATCATTTAAAATATAGTATCTTTGCCTTAGTTGTACTTCACCTTTATTCTGATCTCGGAAGCTAAGCAGGTTTAGGCCTGGTTAGTACTTGGATGAGAGACTGCCTGGGAAAACCAGGTGCTGTAAACTTTTGGGTTTTCTTCACTAATTATCTAATAATCTTGATAAAAAAAAGGATATGCATATCTCATCTGACCTCGGATGCTGAGCAGGCTTGGGCCTGGTTAGTACTTGGATGGGCTTTAAGCTTTTGTTTTTTTTTTACTACTTTTATAATGCACTGGCAATTACCTTGGCTGATCTTTAAATAGCCCTCTCTTTGCAGCCAAGCCTCGCTTACGGCCATACCAACCTGGTTATACCCTGTCTCATCTGATCTTGGAAGCCAAGCAGGTTTGGGCTTGGTTAGTAATTGGATGGGAGACCGCCTGAGAATACCAGGTGCTGTAAGCTTTTTGGTTTTCTTCACTAATAACTTGTTTACTATATTTCTTAAAATATAAAAAAAATATGTTTATTTTCCTTCTCCTCTGTTGGTGCATGTACATTCACTAAAATCAGTTTACTTCCACCACCATACATTTCCCCATCATATCTTTATACACTACTTGCAATAAAAACATATTTTCTCAATAAAAATGCCCTCACAATCTCTTTCAAATAATAATAAATAAATTTAAAAAAAAATTCCCCCCACTGTAATAATTCCAATGGTTTGGCCAAAACATCATAGTGTTTCATTCAACATTTCTTTCAGATTAATTTACAACAAAGCTGAGTAAAAAAGAATTAAAGTTTTAGCAGTGTAACAGTTCAAATGAAAACACCGCAGTTTAAAAATAAAATATGGAACCATTACATTGTGAAAACTCCTGAAAACGCCAGGCGCTCTGCTGAAAACGCCCACCTGTGAGCGCTTGAGAGCGCTTTTTGTGGCACAGCGGGTTTTTTTTTTCAGTTGAGACATTTTGTTTGCTATGATACGGAATATCCGCTAAACTGTTACTTGTATATGATTTGGTTGATAATTTGTTTCTGACTAAAATGCTCTGGATGCTCAGAAACCTGCAATATTAAATTCTCCTCCATTTTTCTCGATTTTGCGCTTGTTGACACGTCTTTGTAACAAAATGACATTTGTGACAGTTGTTCGGTGTGAAATTTGCCCCGCCCCTCCTGCAATCTGACTGGTTAGCTGACTAGAAAGTGACAGTGATGAGCGCAGCATTTTATCCAATGTTGAACATTCTTCAACTCTCAGCGCTCGGCACTCGGCACGCTCCTGCGCTCCAATTGAACAACTGAAAAAATGCGTTAAACGAGGGGAAAACCGCTTTGGTGGACACAGGGCCTTATTGTGTTTTATTAAACTTTGACTAAACATTCGATTGAAATCAACCACGACCAACGCGAGCAGAGCCTGACTGGGTAAAAACATTTATCTGAGAAAACCATACAAACATATTAAACCATAAATAAAGGTTACCTACCAGCTCTTTTTTTGGTGTCTTTACTTCCCACACTTGATAAAGTAAAAGTCCAAGTCACTTTACTAAAGTCTATAAACTGATCGGCCGTAAAATGAACCAATCACAAGACATCTTATGGGGGGGCACCTGGGGTGGCCAATCAAATTTCTTCAAAATCTCCTTCTTCTTCACTGTTCCCTTCATGCACCTGTCTGTCCACCCAATGTTCCATACCTCCTTTCTCTCCCTCTATCCAACACTCACACTTATTTAAAATTTCTTGTCACTCCA
This sequence comes from Carassius carassius, assembly GCF_963082965.1. Classification (NCBI taxonomy): domain Eukaryota; kingdom Metazoa; phylum Chordata; class Actinopteri; order Cypriniformes; family Cyprinidae; genus Carassius; species Carassius carassius. Next base: position 30,031,226 of record NC_081779.1, read on the forward strand.
GGCATCTGACCGCATTGCAATCCCTTGAAAAATGTCCCCTTTCCTTGCTCTTGTAGCACTTGAACTCCGAGCATTCTTTGAGCAGATGATCTGAGCTCATGCACAGCTTACAGGTCTTCACCTGGTAACATCACCCTAAAGTACTGCGGCCCTTGTGCGGTTTCCAGCTTTGTGCTGTAGGGCAATGATGCCACCTCTTTGGGGAATCTTACTTTTAAAAACCTTGTTCCAGCCTCAAATTCTGTGCACGGGTAGCATCTTCTTTTTAATTTTGATATGGGATTAACACCCCAAAAAGAGCCCCTGCAGCAAGCCAACTGGGTGACAGTGAGACAGCATAGTTGTGGGTCAAAACACCGCTCTTCTGTTCCGATCAAAACATTAAACAGGTTCTCCCCACTCAGTGATGCACTCATTGAGAAACCTGATGAGACTGTCAAGTCAAGTCAAGTCAAGACAAGTCTGCTTTATACAGTACATACGTACAGAGAATCGAAATTGCGTTACTCTCAGACCCCCGGTGCATACAGATAAAATTAACAGTAGAGCCTAAAATCTAGATCAAATATAAAATGTAGATACAACTATACAATAAGGGAATGTAAAAAAGACACATAATAAAATTAAAAATAAAGTTAAATAAAGCAGTGCAAGGCAAATGGCAGATAGAGTGCAAATCAATGAAGTGAACAACAGTGCAGATAAAAGATTTTTAGTGCAAAAGAAAAAAGCTTATTAAGTCTGATTAAAGTGACAAAGGGCTCAAGACCAGTTATTTTATTTAACTGACTGATGAGGTAGTGGAATGACGTCAGTTCCATGCTGAATGAGGTAGTGAGCAGACCAATGATGCACAAAGTGACTGGTGTATGTCATCATATATTAGTGTGGGGGGGGTGCTCCCTGATGGCAGCAGACTGAAAAAGCTGTGAGACGGGTGGGTGGGATCACCTGTGATGCAGAGGGCTTTGCGAGTGAGACGGGTTCCATAAATGTGCTGGAGGGAGGGTAGAGAGACACCAATGATCTTCTCAGCTGCTCTCACTATGCGTTGCAGAGTCTTTCGGCAGGAACTGTTGCAGGTGCCATACCACACAGTGATGCAGCTCATCAGGATGCTCTCGATGGTGCCTCTGTAAAGTAGAGATGCTGTTGTGATTTGTTGGTCAGTGCTGCGGTGTTTTCAGTCCAGGAGAGGTCCTCTGTGATGTGCACACCCAGGAACTTGGTGCTTCTCACTCTCTCCACAGTCGCACCATTGATGGTCAGAGGAACGTGCTGAGTTTGCGCTCTCCTGTAGTCAACAGAGAGAGATTGTTGTCACTACACTACTCGGCCAGGCGGCTCACCTCGCTCCTGTAGTTTGTCTCATCTTTGTTGCTAATGAGACCCACCACAGTTGTGTCATCCGCAAACTTAATAAAGAGGTTGGAGTTGTGTGACGGTGTGCAGTCGTGGGTCAGCAGAGTGAAGAGGAGGGGGCTCAGCACACATCCTTGGGGGGCCCCAGTGTTCAGTGTGATGGTGCTGGATGTGTTGCTGCCGACCCGTCCAACAGCCAGTTGCACAGCGAAGTGTTGAGCCCCAGCTGGATCAGTTTGTAAATGAGCTGTTGAGGGATGATTGTGTTGAATGCTGAACTGAAGTCTATGAACAGCATTCTGACATATGAGTCATTTTTGTCCAGATGTGTGAGTGCTGAGTGGACGGCAGTGGAGATGGCATCATCGGTCGACCGGTTGGACCGATATGCAAACTGGAAGGGGTCCGGGGGGGGGGGGTTAGACTTGATGTGCCGTTCAAAGCACTTCATGAGGATGGGGGTAAGTGCAACAGGATGGTAGTCATTGAAGCAGGATGGAGATGGCTTCTTTGGAACTGGAATGATGGTGGTAGTTTTGAAACATGTGGGAACAACAGCCTGACTCAGTGTGATGTTGAAAATGTCTGTGAAGACATCAGTGAGTTCTGCTGCACAGTTTCTCAGTACACGCCCAGGGATGTTGTCAGGAACAAGAGCTTTGCGTGCATTGATCCTGCTGAAGGATCTCCTCACGCTGTCTGGGGTCAGCGTCATCACCTGGTCACCGGGAGGAGGTGGATTCTTCTGTGCAGTGCTGTGGTTTTGTTTCTCAAAGCGAGCGAAGAAGGTGTTCAGCTCGTTCAGCAGAGAGATGTTGCTTTCACAGGTCCGCGGTGGGGGCTTGTAGTCCATAATGGTCTGTATCCCGTGCCACAGGCTCCTAGTGTCTCTGCTGTCACTGAATTGATGGGCTATCCTCCTAGAGTGCTGTCTCTTAGCCTCTCGATGCAGCGGGACAGGTTGGCCCTGGCTGTTCTCAGGCTTACCTCATCTCCAGCTCTGAAGGCAGCATTCCGCATCTTCAGGAGTCTGTAGACCTCCCCTGTCATCCACGGCTTCTGATTGGCCCGGACAGTGATGGTTTTTGTGACTGTTATATCATGGAGGTCAGTGGTCTTATTGCACGTGGCAGCCTGCTTAAACATGTCCCAGTCAGTTGTGTTGAAGCAGTCTTGAAGAACATCTGATGATCCTTCTGGCCACACTTTAATCTGTTTGTGAACTGGTTTGGCAACTTTAATGAGTGGTCTGTATGCAGGCATTAGCATGACAGTCATGTGGTCTGAGGCTCCGAGGTGGGGGAGGGGGAGGGCTTTGAAAGCTCCTCTCTGTGTGGTATAAACAAGGTCCAAAATGTTATTACCTCGTGTTGGAAAGTTAATGTGTTGGTATATTTTTGGAAACACACTCTTTAAGTCAGCATGGTTGAAATCCCCAGCTATGATGAGAAAAGCATCGGGGTGTGTTGTCTGCTGCTCACTGATGTGCTGGTACAGTTCATTTAGTGCATCGTTCCTGTTGCTGATGATGTTGATCGGGGGAATGTACACCGAAATGAGCAGTATAGCAAGCAGTATATTCCCTCGGCAGATAGAACGGACAGCACTTAATAATCATAAACTCCACCAGAGGTGAGCAGTGTTTGCAGATCACAACAGTATCGCGTCACCATGCGTCATTGATGTAAACACAAAGCCCTAGAGCTCTGTCTGCTTGATAGCATGTCAGCTGGTCGAGCTGAATAGTGCAGTCTGGAACGCTGTTGCTGAGCCATGTTTCCGTGAACACAAAAACACTGTCTCTTACAGTCCTCTGAGTTGAAAGTAGTAATAGAATGTAGTCCAGTTTATTGTCCAACGAGCGTACGTTAGCCAGTACAATGGTGGGGATAGATGGCTTGTGTGGGTTAGCTGTTAGCCTAGCCCGTATACCTCTGCGCTTACCCCTCTTCTGCTTCCTCACACCCCTTGTGGCGCCTCCGCTGTGGGCAAGATGCAGTAGTGGGGGTCGGTGATGGTGAAGGCCTCCGTAGCAGACCGAGATCCCGCAGCTGTTCCGTGTGCGTGGAGTTTAACTGTAAAAATGCGGTTCTGCCGACATCGAGTAGAAATTTGCGACTGTATGCACGCTTACAGACAGGTAGACGCGATGACGACGTACAAAAACACTGCGACTCACAAGACAAAAAACACGAAAACACCATTCTGGCGTGTGGGCGCGCCGCCATCTTGGTTTAACCCTTCCACTGTTCTTGTTTTTGGCGATTCTATTGTACGGAACGTAAATATAGAGACACCAGCCACCATTCTTAAATGTTTACCGGGAGCCAGAGCGCCTGACATCTTGGCGAGTTTAAAAGTGCTGGCTAATGCTAAACGTAAATACAATAAGATTGTTATTCAAGCCGGCGCCAATGATGTTCGACTTCACCTGTTGGAGATCGGAGATTAAATAACATTAAAGAGGTGTGTGAACTTGCAAGAACGATTTCAGACACTGTAATATGCTCTGGTCTCCTCACTGCTTACGTTGGTGTAGCCGCACTGGGTAGTACATTACAATTAACTCAAATGATATATAGGGAATTTTAATAATTAATCAGGTATATGATTAATATATATATCTCATATGACGGTTACATTAAAAATTACTGAAGATGAAAAATAGGTCAATTGTATATATCAATAACTCATTAAAAGGCACTGTAATTTACTCATTAATATGTCAATATTCCATTCTTCATATTAATTAATCGAACAGTGGTTTGTCCAGCAAACGGCCGTAAGATTAACTTATCAACTTTCAATAAAGTTATCACTTCTTATAATTCCAGGAAAAATTGTTTCTGGCCATGAAACTATTCTCCTGTCCTTATACAATTTAGGTTACTGAAAAGTAACAAATAACCTTTGTAGCTAAGATCAAATATTTCATTGACTTTGTGATGTGAGCATTTTAGACAGAAACAATCATGTATATATATATATATATTGGATTTTAATAATTTAACTAATAATACATCAAACTACGATTCACACAGAGCAAAAATATGTGTATAACAATACAAACAGTAAAAACAAATATCAGACATAACGGATAGAGATGAGAGAGAATGAGCGAGAGAGAATGAGAGAGAAATAGTCGCGATCACAGAATGATCTCCCAGTATGGCAAAATCACAGAAAGTAACCTTTTGGAAGACAACAAGGAATCAGATCACCTTGAAAAGAGAATAGACAACCTTTAAGCAGCATTTAAATCTCTATAGAAAATAATACTTGCATGTGGTTTTCTTTGTTGCGAAGAACGAGCGTGCGTGTGTCATTCTTTTGGAGCTGGGCATGTTCTCTCATGTCTTCCGGGGCGAGCAGACACGCGCAAAGTTTCAAAGATTCACCGAACGAAATGATTACCAAAGAAATGATTCAGAGTTCATCTCCCTCGGGGGGAGAGGAGAATGTGAGAATAAAACTTAGTGAAGGAAAGAAAAGAAAAACGGAGATGAAAGCTCCCTAAGGAGCCATGAGAACAGGCTGTTCTCTCAGATGCAGTACTGAGACCAAGTACCCGACGAAGTGCCACGAGAACTTCCTGGGTCAGTTCTCTTATGGAGCGACTGGTTCACGACTCTGTTCGCGTGAGCAACCAATGAACGTTCGCGATCTGAAGCGGGAAAAAGTTCCTTTGTCTCTGGGGAAACACCCACTCGCGTAACTTATGGAGCGACTGGTTCACGCCTTGGTTCGCGCGAACATCAATGAACGTCCGCGATCTGAAGCGGGAAAAAGCTCCTTTGTCTCTGGGGAAACACCCACTCGCGTAACTTATGGTGTTGTCAGAATTCAGCAGTTATATTCCAGCAAGATGGTAATTCCAGAATAAATACATTTTACATACCTTTCCTATGTATGAATGGTTCAGTCAAAAGAAGACGGTTACACAGATACCAATAATGACAGGTAAAGGTAGGAGAAACAAAGTTACATTCATATGCAGAATTACACACATTTAAAGTTTGATTAACACACGATAAAATTGCAGATACTCGAATGTGATATGGGAAGACATCTAATCAAAAAATGGCAATACACTCAATACATTTAGAATACATTTAAAAAAAGTACTTTTCTCTCTTCTAACAAGAATTCCAGCGAGCTGGGCTTTCCTGTTTCTCCCAGTTGGGTCATAAAGTTTTATGACCTGGTCAGAGGTAGTGTTACAAACTTATGACTCTATTTGAGAACATTAATTCCAAAAACATTTCCAAGTTACAATTCAGAAAAGCATAACCCTCGCATAACAGGGTTAACCAGTTCTTCAACACACAAACCTATCAAATACATCTTAGTAATAACTTACATGATGAGTGTAAAAAAACGTTTGTGTGTTTGTTTTGGAACGTGTCTTATGCCGTGGGGGGGGGGGGGGGGGGTCATAAAGTAATTTAAACCATTCAGCTTGCAGAGTTTGGTCAAAGTCAAAGTCACCTTTATTTATATAGCACTTTAAACAAAATACATTGCGTCAAAGCAACTGAACAACATTCATTAGGAAAACAGTGTCAATAATGCAAAAATAATTGTTAAAGGCAGTTCATCATTGGATTCAGGTATGTCATCTCTGTTCAGTTAAATAGTGTCTGTGCATTTTATTTGCAATCAAGTCAACGATATTGCTGTAGATGAAGTTTCCCCAACTAAGCAAGCCAGTGGCGACAGCGGCAAGGAACCGAAACTCCATCGGTGACAGAATGGAGAAAAAAACCTTGGGAGAAACCAGGCTCAGTTGGGGGGCCAGTTCTCCTCTGACCAGACGAAACCAGTAGTTCAATTCCAGGCTGCAGCAAAGTCAGATTGTGCAGAAGAATCATCTGTTTCCTGTGGTCTTGTCCTGGTGCTCCTCTGAGACAAGGTCTTTACAGGGGATCTCTATCTGGGGCTCTAGTTGTCCTGGTCTCCGCTGTCTTTCAGGGATGTAGAGGTCCTTTCTAGGTGCTGATCCAGCATCTGGTCTGGATACGTACTGGATCCGGGTGACTGCAGTGACCCTCTGATCTGGACACAGACTGGATCTGGTGGCCACGGTGACCTCGGAACAAGAGAGAAACAGGCAAATATTAGCTTAGATGCCATTCTTCTAATGATGTAGCAAGTACATCGGGTGTTATGGGAAGTGTTTCCGGTTCCGGTTTACCTAATTAATGCAGCCTAAAAATCCTTTAACGGATTTGGATAATAAAAGCATATTAGTATGTTATGTGTATGCCAGGTTAAAGAGATGGGTCTTTAATCTAGATTTAAACTGCAAGAGTGTGTCTGCCTCCCGAACAATGTTAGGTAGGTTATTCCAGAGTTTAGGCGCCAAATAGGAAAAGGATCTGCCGCCCGCTGCTGCATTTTGGACTAGCTGTAGTTTGTTTACTAAGCGTGCAGAACAACCACCCAATAAAGCATTACAATAATCTAACCTTGAGGTCATAAATGCATGGATTAACATTTCTGCATTTGACATTGAGAGCATAGGCCGTAATTTAGATATATTTTTGAGATGGAAAAATGCAGTTTTACAAATGCTAGAAACGTGGCTTTCTAAGGAAAGATTGCGATCAAATAGCACACCTAGGTTCCTAACTGATGACGAAGAATTGACAGAGCAACCATCAAGTCTTAGACAGTGTTCTAGGTTATTACAAGCGGAGTTTTTAGGTCCTATAATTAACACCTCTGTTTTTTCAGAATTTAGCAGTAAGAAATTACTCGTCATCCAGTTTTTATATCGACTATGCAATCCATTAGTTTTTCAAATTGGTGTGTTTCACCGGGCTGCGAAGAAATATAGAGCTGAGTATCATCAGCATAACAGTGAAAGCTAACACCATGTTTCCTGATGATATCTCCCAAGGGTAACATATAAAGCGTGAAGAGTAGCGGCCCTAGTACTGAGCCTTGAGGTACTCCATACTGCACTTGTGATCGATAGGATACATCTTCATTCACTGCTACGAACTGATGGCGGTCATATAAGTACGATTTAAACCATGCTAATGCACTTCCACTGATGCCAACAAAGTGTTCAAGTCTATGCAAAAGAATGTTGTGGTCAATTGTGTCAAACGCAGCATTAAGATGGAAATCCTCACATATACCATTTTTCTCTAAGAAGGAATATAATTGTGAGGATACCACCTTTTCTAGTATCTTGGACAGAAAAGGGAGATTCAAAATTGGTCTATAATTAACTAGTTCTTTGGGGTCAAGTTGTGGTTTTTTGATGAGAGGCTTAATAACAGCCAGTTTGAAGGTTTTGGGAACATATCCTAATGACAATGAGGATTTAATAATAGTCAGAAGAGGATCTATGACTTCTGGAAGCACCTCTTTTAGGAGCTTAAATGGTATAGGGTCTAACATACATGTTGTTGGTTTAGATGATTTAACAAGTTTATACAATTCTTCCTCTCCTATAGTAGAGAATGAGTGGACTGTTCCTCAGAGGGTCTATAGTGCACTGTCTGATGTGATACTGTAGCTTACGGCTGAATGGTTGCAATTTTATCTCTAATAGTATCAATTTTAGAAGTAAAGTAGTTCATAAAGTCATTACTGCTGTGGTGTTGGGAAATGTCAACACTTGTTGAGGCTTTATTTTTCGTTAATTTATCCACTGTATTGAATTAATACCTGGGGTTATGTTTGTTTTCTTCTAAAAGATAAGAAAAGTAATCGGATTTTTAGCAGTTTTTAATGTTTTTCTGTAGGATATGTTACTTTCCCGCCAAGCAATACGAAATACCTCTAGTTTTGTTTTCCTCCAGCTGCGCTCCATTTTTCGGGCTGCTCTCTTTAGGGTGCGAGTATGCTCATTATACCATGGTGTCGAACTGTTTTCCTTAACCTTCCTTAAGCGTAAAGGAGCAACTTTATTTAAAGTACTAGAAAAGAGAGAGTCCATCGTTTCTGTTACATCATCAAGTTGTTCTGAGGTTTTGGATATGCTAAGGAATTTGGTTACATCAGGAAGATAACTTAACTTAGATAACTTTGTGTTAGAAGTGATGGTTCTTCCATACTTATAACAAGAAGTAGAATTTACAATTTTGGCTATATGAAATTTGCACAGAACTAAATAATGATCTGAGATATCATCACTTGGCTGAATAATTTCAACACCATCAACATCAATTCCATGTGACAGTATTACATCTAGAGTATGATTTCGACAATGAGTAGGTCCTGAAACGTGTTGTCTAACACCAATAGAGTTCAGAATGTCTATAAATGCTGATCCCAATGCATCTTTTTCATTATCAACATGGATATTAAAATCACCAACTATTAAGATTTTATCTGCAGCCAGAACTAACTCGAATGTAAAATCACCAAACTCTTTAATAAAGTCTGTATGGTGCCCTGGTGGCCTGTATACAGTAGCCAGTACAAACATAACAGGGGATTTATCATTGTTTCTCTGGATAATGTTATATGAAGCACCATTACTTCAAACGAGTTATACTTGAAGCCTGCCCTCTGAGAAATCCTGAAAACGTTGTTATAAATTGAAGCAACACCTCCACCTTTGCCTTTTAGACGCGGCTCATGTTTAAAACGGTAATCTTGGGGGGTGGACTCATTTAAAATAATGTAATCATCAGGTTTTAGCCAGGTTTCTGTCAAACAGAGTACATCTATATTATGATCAGTAATCATATTATTTACAAAAAGTGTTTTCGTAGAAAGGGATCTGATATTCAATAAGCCAAGCTTTATCATTTGTTTATCCATATTGCTTCTGTTTTTTATTTGTTGAACCTCAATTAAATTGTTAATCTTAACTTGGTTTGGACGTTTTTTGTATTTTCTAGTTCAGGGAACAGACACAGTCTCTATAGTGATATCTAGGTGAAAAAGTCTCTATGTGCTGAGAATTAACTGACCTCTGTGACGGGAGGCAGCTAGCAGACGGTCGGTTTAGCCAGTCTGTCTGCTTCCTGACCTGAAGGCGCTTCGTTCCTGTGTCGAGTGGATTGCACACTTCAGGCTGCACTACCCCTGTCGTGTTGCAAACGGCCAATTCCCCTGTGCGCCTCAGCACTAAAAGAGCATTTCCTAAAGAGCAAATTTCTATAAAAGAGCTTCACGGGTGCATCTTTGTAAAGACGATGGATCGTCCTTAAAAGGATGCTGTTTCTCCCGTGCGTTTTTGGTTGCGGTCGTTACCTGGCAACCTGGCCTCTACAACGAGCGTACCAGTGGTATCCAGTGGGCTTCCCCCCGACCGAATGTCGATCTCAGAATCGGAGGGAGAGCTGTCGGACGAAGATTTGGCTGCACTGCTGCCCTCTGGGATGGTGGCAAGGCCTGAGTCGGACCCCGAAATGTCAGCTATGCTTTCCTGGTCCGCCGAGAGGGTAGGGCTCGAGTGGAATCCTCCACCGCGTCCCGAGCCCTCGCGGCTGGAGGATTGGTTTCTCGAGGTGGCGCGCGCTGGTTCTCAGCGCCCCACCCCAGTGCCTTTCTTTCCGGAAGTGCATGACGAGCTCACCAGGTCGTGGACGGCACCTTTTACTGCCAGAAACCGGCCGGTGGGCTCCTCCTCCCTCACCACCCTCGATGGCGGTGCAGCGAAGGGGTATTAGGTAATCCCATCGGTGGAGCGGGCGGTAGCGATGCAATTGTGTCCTAAGTCCACCTCCTCCTGGCGTGGAGACCCGGTGCTTCCATCCCGGGCCTGTAGGCACTCGTATGGTCTGACCGGCAGTGGCTATACGGCTTGCGGGGAAGCTGCCTCCGCCTTACACGCCATGGGGTTACTGCAGGTGCACCAGGCTAAGGCACTGAAGGACCTGCACAAGGGTGGTCATGACCCAGAAGTTCTAAAGGAACTCCGAACCGCCACTGACCTCGCGCTCCGAGCGACGAAGGTCACCACGAGTTTGCTGGGTCATGCGATGTCCACATTAGTGGTCCAGGAGCGCCATCTCTGGCTGGGTCTGGCAGACATGAGGGACACCGACAAGGTCCGGTTTCTCAATGCCCCTGTGTCCCAGACCGGCCTCTTCGGCGACACACGCGCCGCATCTGCAGCAGCCTCCAAGTGGTGCCGTGGAGCTGGGTACAGGCAGGCTGCCCCTTCCGTCCAGGCCCCCGTCAAACTTGGCGGTGAGCAGAAGAGCAAGAGGCCCCGGGACGGGTGACCTAGAGAGAGGTAGCTGCTTTCTGGGGGATGGTGAAGGCACCTCTCCCTTCCCTGGAGGAGGGCCAGGCGGAGAATCTGGAAATCTCGACAGTAGAGCAGTTTTCTCCCCTCTAAGGGTCCCAGGAGGGCACGGAGAGTTGCGGACGGCCAAGCTTCGGACCTCACTCATCCTCCTCCTTCGCCAGATGGCAGCAGCGGGTGGTTCGAGAGCGTCAACAAAGGCCCTACTCACGCACCCTCTGCCAACCCGTGGAACCAGGTGAGCCCTGCACCCCACACTCGCACCACACTCCGGCCTGCTCACAAGCCGCCCGAGTTGGGTCCCTGTGTTCCACCTCGCTGCCCCACTGCGGGTACGGCTGTGGTTCCACTGGTCCCGCTTGTATGGTTTTTAAGTGCCTGGTCAGCGCTACCCAGCCCGTCTCACTGGCTTCTGCGAACCATCAGCCTCGGCTATGCAATTCAGATCGCCCGGCATCCCCCCAAGCTCTGCGATGTCCACTTCACTACAGTGAAAGCGTCCGATGCCCCTGTCCTGCGGGAAGAGATCGCAGTCCTACTGGCGAAGGACGCGATAGAGCCGGTCCCTCCAGCCGATATGAGGACAGCCCGTACTTCATTGTACCCAAGAAAGGCGGTGGGTTACAACTGATCTTGGATCTGCGAGTTTTGAATCGGGCCCTCCATTGGCTACCGTTCAAAATGTTGACACAGAAACGCATTTTCGGGTGCGTCCGTCCCCAAGATTGGTTTGCAGCGATCGACCTGAAGGACATGTACTTTCATGTGTCCATCCTTCCGCACCACAGACCTTTTCTGCGGTTTGCGTTCGAAGGACTGGCATATCAGTACAAGGTCCTGCCCTGCGGGCTGTCCCGGTCTCCCCGTGTCTTTACGAAAGTCATGGAGGCAGCTCTTGTTCCTCTCAGAGAGCAGGGCGTTCGCATTCTCCACTACTTAGACGATTGGCTGATACTAGCACAGTCTCGAGATCAGTTGTGCGAGCACAGGGATGTGTTGCTCCGGCACCTGAGCCTGTTGGGCCTTCAGGTCAGCTCAGAAAAGAGCAAACTCCCGTGGCAGAGGATCTCTTTTCTCGATATGGAGTTGGATTTGGTCGAACAGACAGCAAACCTCACAGAGGAACGTGCGCGGTTGCCTGCTTGAACACGTTCAAGAGCAGGACAGCGGTCCCACTGAAACTCTTTCAGAGGCTCCTGGGGCATATGGCTCGCAGCTGCAGTGGCACATCAATTGCCTAGAGTTGCTAGCAGTACACCCTGCCTTGAACCGTCTCAAAGGTCTCTTATGAGGCAAGCATGCACTCTCGTCGCATGTCGCAACTCGCTCACCACCTCCTCCTTTGGAGTCAGAAGGTTCTGAGGTCACTTCGTGCCGTTCACATTCCAGGCCTGCTCAATCGTACAGCCAACGAGCTGTTTCGAGCAATGCTCCCAGGAGAATGGCGACTCCATCCCCTGACGGTCCAGCTGATTTGGAGACGGTTCGGAGCCGCTCAGGTAGACCTGTTTGCTTCTCCAGAGACCTTTCACTGCCAGTTGTTCTACTCCCTGACCGAGGGAACTCTCGGCACGGATGCACTGGCACACAGCTGGCCGCGGGACCTACGCAAGTATGCGTTTCCCCCAGTGAGCCTTCTCGCACAGACACTGTGCAAAGTCCGGGAGGACGAGGAGCAAGTCTTGCTAGTAGCACCATATTGGCCCACGTGGACCTGGTTCCCCGAACTAGTGCTCCTTGCGACAGCCCCTCCTTGGCCAATTCCTCTGACGAAGGATCTTCTGACTCAGAGATGGGGCACCATTTGGCACCTGCGTCCAGACCTTTGGAAACTCCATGTCTGGTCCCTGGACGGGACGCAGAGGTTTTAGGTGACCTACCCTAAGAGGTAGTGAACACCATCACTTCGGCGAGAGCACCGTCTACGAGACACGCTTATGCCTTAAAGTGGAACCTGTTCGTTGAGTGGTGTTCTTCTCACCGAGAAGACCCCCGAAGATGCCAGATTGCGGTCGTGCTATCCTTTCTGCAGCAAGGGTTGGAGCGAAGGCTGTCTCCCTCCACCCTCAAAGTCCAGGTTGCCGCTATTGCTGCGTACCATGACCCCGTGAATGGGAAGTCTCTGGGTAAGCATGACCTCATCGTCAGGTTCCTTAGAGGGGCCAGGAGGTTAAATCCTTCCCGCCCCCCTGTATACCCTCTTGGGACCTGTCTCTAGTGCTTAAATCACTACAGCAGGGCCCATTCGAGCCTTTGCATTCGGTTGAGCTAAAGTTTCTTTCATTGAAAACTCTGCTCCTGCTTGCACTGGCCTCCATCAAGAGGGTAGGGGACCTGCATGCATTTTCGGTCGATGATTCGTGCCTAGAGTTTGGGCCGGCTGACTCCCAGGTAATCCTGAGGCCCCAGCCTGGCTACGTGCCCAAGGTTCCCACTACACCCTTCAAAGACCAAGTGATGAACCTGCAAGCGCTGCCCCTGGAGGAGGCAGACCCAGCCCTGGCTTTGCTTTGTTTCCGAGCATTAAGGTGCTAAGTAGACCGGACACAAAGCTTCAGGATCTCAGACCAGCTCTTTGTCTGTTACGGAGGCCGGCAGAAGGGGAGTGCAGTCTCTAAGCATAGGATGGCCCACTGGATTGTGGATGCCATAACCCTGGCTTATCAGGCTCAGGATGTGCCCTGCCTGTTCAGGTTGCGAGCTCACTCAACTAGAAGTGTTGCATCCTCAGCTGGCTCGTGGCGCCTCGCTGACAGCTATTTGTAGAGCTGCGGGCTGGGCGACCCCTAACACGTTCGCTAGGTTCTATAGCCTTCGTGTAGATCCGGTATCCTCCTGTGTTCTCACCTCAAACGGGTAGTGGCACTGAGAGGCCCCGGTTAGTGTCGGCTTGCTTAAACCGTTCCAGAATCTCCGTACTGTAGAATCTCCGTACTCCGTACTGAGTACCTAAGCGGTACTCATATGTGTATAGTCCACGGTATAGCCTTAGAGCCCGTGTTTCCCCGGCAGACTTCTGCCTTCCCAAGAGGGTTTTAATCACCTCAAATTTCTCCGTATACTCCTAAACGGGTGCTATATGTGTATTTGCCTCCGAGACCTCCTTCAGGAAGGATGGGGCTTCCGCAGCATCCCGGCTCCAAGCGGACCGGGTACGTTTTCCCAGTGTTATCCAATCTCACCCAGTGAGGTAGTGCTTTGACAACGGTGAGTGGAGCTACTTGTTCTGAGCCCCGGCCTACACCTAATAGGGGCGCAGGTGGCTCGCACAGGGCACTGGAAGGGGCAGCACCCATGGCGCTTTAATAGGGATCCCATATTCGTCGGTCACCGACATGGCGTCGAGAGTGACCGAGAGAAAGGGAACGTCTCGGTTATGTATGGTAACCCTCGTTCCCTGAAGGAGGGAATGGATACGCCACGTCCCGTCGCCATGGTTGCTGTACCGCCGCTGAGCTGCCGGGTCCCGGCTCGGCTCCTCAGCAAAAAACTGGAATGCATTGCACCTGCTGCCTTCTTATACTCACGCAGTGATCAGCGGCAGCTGGATGCAAAAATTGCATGCCAATGTGCATTGGCTCGTTTAGTTTACACTCGAAGTAGATTGGTCTATCATAGCGATATCCAATATTCGTCGGTCACCGACGTGGCGTCTCCGTTCCCTCCTTCAGGGAACGAGGGTTACCATACGTAACCGAGACGTTTCCTGATGATATCTCCCAAGGGTAACATATAAAGCGTGAAGAGTAGCGGCCCTAGTACTAAACCTTGAGATACTCCATACTGCACTTGTGATCGATATGATACCTCTTCATTCACTATTATGAATTAATGGCGGTCATATAAGCACGATTTAAACCATGCTAATGCACTTCCATTAATGCCAACAAAGTGTTCAAGTCTGTGCAAAAGAATGTTGTGGTCAATTGTGTCAAACGCAGCACTAAGATCCAATAGAACTAATAAAGGGATACAACCACGATCAGATGATAAGAGCAGGTCATTTGTAACTCCAAGGAGAGCAGTCTCAGTACTATGATACGTTCTAAATCCTGAATGGAAATCCTAACAGATACCATTTTTCTCTAAGAAGGAATATAAATGTGAGGGTACTACCTTTTCTAGTATATTGGACAGAAAAGGGAGATTCGAGATCGGTCTATAATTAACTAGTTTTTTTAGGGTCAAGTTGTGGTTTTTTGATGAGATTCTTAATAACAGCCAGTTTGAAGATTTTGGGGACATATCCTAATGACAATGAGGAATTAATAATAGTCAGAAGAGGATCTATGACTTCTGGAAGCACCTCTTTTAGGAGCTTAGATGGAATAGGGTCTAACATACATGTTGTTGGTTTAGATGATTTAACAAGTTTATACAATTGTTCCTCTCCTATAGTAGAGAATTAGTGGAACTGTTCCTCAGGGTATACTGCATACTGTAGCTGACGGCTGAATGGTTACAATTTTATCTCTAAAAGTATCGATTTTAGAAGTAAAGTAGTTCATAAAGTCATTACTGCTGTGATGTTGGGAAATGTCAATACTTGTTGAGGCTTTATTTTTTTTCGTTAATTTAGTCACTGTATTGAATAAATACTTGGGGATATGTTTGTTTTCTTCTAAAAGAGAAGTAAAGTAATCGGATCTAGCAGTTTTAATAACAGCCAGTTTGAAGGTTTTGGGGACAGATCCTAATGACAATGAGGAATTAATAATAGTCAGAAGAGGATCTATGACTTCTGGAAGCACCTCTTTTAGGAGCTTAGATGGAATAGGGTCTAACATACATGTTGTTGGTTTAGATGATTTAACAAGTTTATACAATTCTTCCTCTCCTATAGAAGAGAATGAGTGGAACTGTTTCTCAGGGGGTCTATAGTACACTGTCTGATGCGATACTGTAGCTGACGGCTGAATGGTTACAATTTTATGTCTAAAAGTATCGATTGTAGAAGGAAAGTAGTTCATAAAGTCATTACTGCTGTTATGTTGGGAAATGTCAACACTTGTTGAGGCTTTATTTTTCGTTAATTTAGCCACTGTATTGAATAAATACCTGGGGTTATGTTTGTTTCCTTCTAAAAAAGAAGAAAAATAATAGGATCTAGCAGTTTTAAATGCTTTTCTGTATGCTTTTCTATGTTACTTTCCCGCCAAGAAATAATAAATACCTCTAGTTTTGTTTTCCTCCAGCTACGCTTCATTTTCCGGGCTGCTCTCTTTAGGGTGCGAGTATGCTCATTATACTATGGTGTCAGACTGTTTTCCTTAAACGTAAAGGATAAACTGTATTTAAAATGCTAAAAAAGAGAGAGTCCATAGTTTTTGTTACATCAAGTTGTTCTGAGGTTTTCGGTACGCTAAAGAATTCGGATACATCAGGAAGATTACTTACAATGTCTTTTGTGGTAGAAATGATGGTTCTATCATACTTGTAACAAGAAGTAGAGTTGACAATTTTGGCAATATGAAGTTTGCACAAAACTAAATAATGATATCATTACTTGGCTGCATAATTTCACCATCAACTTCAATTCCATGTGACTATTAAATCTAGAGTATGATTTTGACAATGAGTAGGTCCTGAGACGTGTTGTCTAACCCCAATAGAGATCAGAATGTCTATAAATGCTGATCCCAATGTATCATTTTCATTATCAATATGGATATTAAAATCACCAACTACGTATTAAAACTTTATCTGCAGCCAGAACTAACTCGGATGTAAAATCAGCAAACTCTTTAATAAAGTCTTTATTGTCAAATCAAGTCATGTCACCTTTTTATTTATATAGTGTTTTAACAAAATACATTGTGTCAAAGCAACTGAACAACATTCATTAGGAAAACAGTGTGTCAATAATGCAAAATGACAGTTAAAGGCAGTTCATCATTGAATTCAGTGATGTCATCTCTGTTCAGTTTAAATAGTGTCTGTGCATTTATTTGCAATCAAGTCAATGATTTCGCTGTAGATTAAGTGACCCCAACTAAGCAAGCCAGAGATGACGACGGCAAGGAACCGAAACTCCATCGGTGACAGAATGGAGAAAAAAAACCTTGGAAGAAACCAGGCTCAGTTGGGGGGCCAGTTCTCCTCTGACCAGACGAAACAATTCCAGGCTGCAGCAAAGTCAGATTGTGCAGAAGAATCATCTGTTTCTTGTGGTCTTGTCCTGGTGGTAGTCTGAGACAAGGTCTTTACAGGAGATCTGTATCTGGGGCTCTAGTTGTCCTGGTCTCCGCTGTCTTTCAGGGATGTAGACGTCCTTTCTACAACCCGAATTCCGGAAAAGTTGGGACGTTTTTTAAATTTTAATAAAATGAAAACTAAAGGAATTTCAAATCACATGAGCCAATATTTTATTCACAATAGAACATAGATAACGTAGCAAATGTTTAAACTGAGAAATTTGACACTTTTATCCACTTAATTAGCTCATTTAAAATTTAATTCCTGCTACAGGTCTCAAAAAAGTTGGCACGGGGGCAACAAATGGCTAAAAAAGCAAGCAGTTTTGAAAAGATTCAGCTGGGAGAACATCTAGTGATTAATTAAGTTAATTGATATCAAGTCTGTAAAATGATTAGCTATAAAAGCTTTGTCTTAGAGAAGCAGAGTCTCTCAGAAGTAAAGATGGGCAGAGGCTCTCCAATCTGTGAAAGACTGCGTAAAAAAATTGTGGAAAACTTTAAAAACAATGTTCCTCAACGTCAAATTGCAAAGGCTTTGCAAATCTCATCATCTACAGTGCATAACATCATCAAAAAATTCAGAGAAACTGGAGAAATCTCTGTGCGTAAGGGACAAGGCCGGAGACCTTTATTGGATGCCCGTGGTCTTCGGGCTCTCAGACGACACTGCATCACTCATCGGCATGATTGTGTCAATGACATTACTAAATGGGCCCAGGAATACTTTCAGAAACCACTGTCGGTAAACACAATCTGCCGTGCCATCAGCAGATGCCAACTAAAGATCTATCATGCAAAAAGGAAGCCATATGTGAACATGGTCCAGAAGCGCCGTCGTGTCCTGTGGGCCAAGGCTCATTTAAAATGGACTATTTCAAAGTGGAATAGTGTTTTATGGTCAGACGAGTCCAAATTTGATATTCTTGTTGGAAATCATGGACGCCGTGTCCTCCGGGCTAAAGAGGAGGGAGACCTTCCAGCATGTTATCAGCGTTCAGTTCAAAAGCCAGCATCTCTGATGGTATGGGGGTGCATAAGTGCATACGGTATGGGCAGCTTGCATGTTTTGGAAGGCTCTGTGAATGCTGAAAGGTATATAAAGGTTTTAGAGCAACATATGCTTCCCTCCAAACAACGTCTATTTCAGGGAAGGCCTTGTTTATTTCAGCAGGACAATGCAAAACCACATACCGCAGCTATAACAACAGCATGGCTTCGTCGTAGAAGAGTCCGGGTGCTAACCTGGCCTGCCTGCAGTCCAGATCTTTCACCTATAGAGAACATTTGGCGCATCATTAAACGAAAAATACGTCAAAGACGACCACGAACTCTTCAGCAGCTGGAAATCTATATAAGGCAAGAATGGGACCAAATTCCAACAGCAAAACTCCAGCAACTCATAGCCTCAATGCCCAGACGTCTTCAAACTGTTTTGAAAAGAAAAGGAGATGCTACACCATGGTAAACATGCCCCGTCCCAACTATTTTGAGACCTGTAGCAGAAATCAAAATTGAAATGAGCTCATTTTGTGCATAAAATTGTAAACTTTCTCAGTTTAAACATTTGCTATGTTATCTATGTTCTATTGTGAATATAATATTGGCTCATGTGATTTGAAAGTCTTTTAGTTTTCATTTTATTAAAATTAAAAAAACGTCCCAACTTTTCCGGAATTCGGGTTGTAGGTGCTGATCCACCATCTGGTCTGGATACGTACTGGATCTGGGTGACTGCAGTGACCCTCTGATCTGGATAATGACTGAATCTGGTGGCTATGGGTACCTCGGAATAAGAGAGAAACAGACTAATATTAGCGTAGATGTCATTCTTCTAATGATGTAGCTTGTACATCGGGTGTTATAGGAAGTGTTCCCGATTCCGGTTTACCTAATTAATGCAGCCTAAAAATCCTTTTTAGGTTTTGGATATTAAAAGCATATTAGTATGTCATGTGTAAGCCAGGTTAAAGAGATGGGTCTTTAATCTAGATTTAAACTGCAAGAGTGTGTCTGCCTCCCGAACAATGTTAGGTAGGTTATTCCAGAGTTTAGGCGCCAAATAGAAAAAGGATCTGCCACCCACAGTTGATTTTAAAATTCTAGGTATTCTCAAATTGCCTGAGATTTGAGAACGTAGCGGACGTAGAGGATTATAATGTAAAAGGAGCTCATTCAAATACTGAGGTGCCAAACCATTCAGGGCTTTATAAGTAATAAGCAATATTTTAAAATCTATACGATGTTTGATAGGGAACCAGTGCAGTGTTGACAGGACTGGGCTAATATGGTCATACTTCCTGGTTCTAGTAAGAACGCTTGCTGCTGAATTTTGGACTAGCTGTAGTTTGTTTACTAAGCGTGCAGAACAACCACCCAATAAAGCATTACAATAATCTAACCTTGAGGTCATAAATGCATGGATTAACATTCCTGAATTTGACATTGATAGCATAGGCCGTAATTTAGATATATTTTTGAGATGGAAAAATGCAGTTTTACAAATGCTAGAAACGTGGCTTTCTAAGGAAAGATTGCGATCAAATAGCACACCTAGGTTCCTAACTAATGACGAAGAATTGACAGAGCAGCCATCAGTGTTCTAGGTTATTACATGCAGAGTTTTTAGGTCATATAATTAACACCTCTGTTTTTTCAGAATTTAGCAGTAAGAAATTCAGTCATTCAGTTTTTTTTTGTCAACTATGCATTCCATTAGTTTTTTTACTTGGTATGTTTCACCGGGGCGCGAAGACTCCATACTGCACTTGTGATCGATTTGATACATCTTCATTCACTGCTACGAACTGATGGCGGTCATATAAGTACGATTTAAACCATGCTAATGCACTTCCATTAATGCCAAACAAAGTGTTCAAGTCTATGCAAAAGAATGTTGTGGTCAATTGTGTCAAACGTAGCACTAAGATCCAATAAAACTAATAATGGTGCTCTGGTGGCCTGTATACAGTATTCAGGACAAACATCACAGGGGATTTATCATTAACATTTGTTTCTCTGGATAATGTGTTATATGAAGCACCATTACTTAAAACGAGTTATACTTGAAGCCTGCCCTCTGAGAAATCCTGAAAACATTGTGATAAATTGAAGCAACACCTCCCCCTTTGCCTTCTGGATGCGGCTCATGTTTATTACAGTAATCTTGGGGGGGTGGACTCATTTAAAATAATGTAATAATCAGGTTTTAGCCAGGTTTCTGTCAAACAGACCACATCTAGATTATGATCAGTGATCATATTATTTACAAAGAGTGCTTTCGTAAAAAGGGATCTGATATTCAATTAGCCAAGCTTTATCATTTGTTTATCCGTATTGCATCTGTTTTTTATTTGTTGAACCTCAATTAAATTGTTATTCTTAAATTGGTTTTGACGTTTTTTTGTATCTTCTAGTTCGGGGAACAGACACAGTCTCTGTAGTGTGATATCTAGGTGAAAGAGTCTCTATGTGCTGAGAATTAACTGACCTCTGTGATGTGAGGCAGCTAGCAGACGGTCGGTTTAGCCAGTCTGTCTGCTTCCTGACCTGGGCCCCAGTTAGTCAAGTATAAACTCTAAGAGGGCTTTTACACTGGGCTCGTCTGCTGCGGTCCGAGCCTGAGCACGATTGTTCCCAGCGCCGCCCACAGCTTTGTTCTGATTTTACACTCAATAGTGGTATCAAACCCAGGTGCGTTTGCAGTCACCTTACGTTATCGCAAATGCATACAGAAAATGCATGGAGAACACAACGCGACTGAGCATAGTTATAATTTTTTTGTTATTTTGTTATTTTAGACGGATAATGATTTATGCTGCAGATCTTTCACAAAACAAATAAACATAGATAAAAACACACATGAATGCAAACAGCGATCTTTTATTTAATGCAAACCTGCCATATTTACATTACGTTTAATTGTACAGTTAGTTATAAATTATGTTATCAAATAAAGTTAATAAAACATGGTTTATCAGAAATCTCTGTGCGTCTTGTTTGACAGTCAGAAACATTGACCTAACAGTCAGAACAAAATCAGCTCTTCGAAAATGTAAAGTATTGCATATTTGAGTGGTTTGTGTTTGAAGGAAGAAATCCCTGTGGAATGATTAACCTGACGCGGACGCTGATCCGCATAATCAACAGAAGAATAAAGCAATCTCTGCGTTGTATCTTGATGAATTTCCACACAGAGGGACGCAAAAATGTAGGGAGGATGTTTCCCCATGTTTTTGATATACAACTATCCTCTGTTAAATTTGAAAATCATTAATTATATACATCTAGCCAAGTTTCGTATGTAAGTTTCCCTTACAGTCAATGCGAGCGTTGGAAGACCGGAAATAAGTATGCACACACTCGCATCGCTGAAGCTCATCGGCGCCATCTTGTGCACCTAGCCCATATGGGGGGAGAACGTTGAGTATTGTAGTATAATATGCAAATGCAAAAGATACAAAGAAAAAGAAATAAAGGAAAGTTTGGAAGTGGAATTGAATAAAGAAAATACAGTAGAGGTATACAAAAGATAAAGGAAATAAAAGAAAAACTGAAAGAAACAGAGGAAAAAGAATATGAGGAAGCGAGGTTAAAAAGCAAAGCTAAATATACTGTGGAGGGAGAAAAATGCAAAGTTTTTTTTTTGGAAAAAAGAAAGGAAAAGCTAAAACAATAAAATAGATAAGAGGGAAAATGGGGAAGTTGTAGAAGGGAATTAAAAGATTTTTAGAAGAAATAAGGAATTTTTATGAAGACTTTTTAGTGCAAGGGGTGTAGAAGAAAACAAAAGAATCCGATAAAAGCAAAAATTAGCAAGGAAGATAAAAAAGAATAATATAAAAAAAATCTGAGAAGAATAAAGACTGAAAGAGCAATACAGCAGCCTAATGAAAAGAAAAGTTCAGGAATAGATGGTTTGGGAAGTGAATTTTATTTATGTTTTAAAGAGATCTTAACTAAGATTTTAAAGGAAGTTTTCAGATAAATTTTTGAAAAAGAAGAAGTTAAAGGGTTAGTTCGCCCAATTTGCAAAATTATGTCATTAATAACTTACCCTCATGTTGTTCCAAACCCGTAAGACCTCCGTTTATTTTTGGAACACAGTTTAAGATATTTTAGATTTAGTCCGAGAGCTCTCAGTCCCTCCATTGTAACTGTGTGTACGGTATACTGTCCATGTCCAGAAAGATAAAAAAAACATCATCAAATTAGTCCATGTGACATCAGAGGGTCAGTTAGAATTTTTTGAAGCAGCGAAAATACATTTTGGTCCAAAAATAGCAAAAACTACGACTTTATTCAGCATTGTCTTCTCTTCTGTGTCTGTTGTAAGACAGTTCAAAACAAACAGCTTAAGTCATTTGTGGATTAATGTGTATTGGAGACGCAAACCGTTTAAAACGATTCAGTTCGATTTGGTGAACTGTTTCAAAAAGATCCGGTTACATCTAATGATTCGTTCGCGAGCCGGATATGACAAACTGCTTTGTTTTGAACTGTCTTACAACAGACACGGAAGAGAAGACAATGCTGAATAAAGTCGTAGTTTTTGCTATTTCTGGACCAAAATGTATTTTCGATGCTTCAAAAAATTCTAACTGACCCTTTGATGTCACATGGACTACTTTGATGATATTTTTCTTATCTTTCTGGACATGGACAGTATACCGTACACACAGTTTCAATGGAGGGACTGAGAGCTCTCAGACTAAATCTAAAATATCTTAAACTGTGTTCCGAAGATAAATGGAGGTCTTACTGGTTTGGAACGACATGAGGGTGAGTTATTAATGACATAATTTTGATTTTTGGGTGAACTATCCCCTTAATGAAAGATTGGGGATTGAGATAACAAAACTAAAATATAATGCTGCGTTCACACCAAATGCGAATAGAGCGTCAAAAGCGGGCTGCTGATTGGTTCACGCGGTGCAAATTGACGCCAAAGTTCACATTTTTCATTTTTCAACTTAGGCGTCCAATGCGAATTCGCGTCAAATGCATAAATGCACAAAAAGAACCATTCACGCATAACACGGCAGATGCTCAATTCATGCTAAACGCCTTATTCGCGCCACGAGACCTCCAGACACATGTAAACGCATCTTTACATTGACTTAACATTGAAATCATTCATGCCAGACGCTCTATTCGCATTTGGTGTGAACGCAGCATAAAAGGAAAGGAGAAAAAGCATCTTTTAAAAACTATAGGCCGATCACAATGCTAAACACAGTTCTTAAGATTTTAACGAATGCCAAAGTTCACACTTTTCATTTTTCAACTCGGGCATCCAACATGAATTTGCATCAAATGCACAAAAAGAACCATTCATGCGTAACGCGCCAGACGCTCAATTCGGATTGACTTGACATTGAAATCATTCGCTCAAGACGCTCTACATGATAAAAGGAAAGGAGAAAAAGCATATTTAAAAAACTATAGGGTGATCACAATGCTAAACACATATCTTAAGATTTTAGCAAAGGTTTTACCAAACAGGTTAAAGGAAGTAATGCCAAGTATAATCGAAACAAACCAAGCATACGGAGTATGAGCATAAGAGAAACAATTTGGTACATGAAAGAAAGAAAGGAAGATGTTTACGTAATTAGTCTAGATTTTGAAAAAGCGTTTGATAGGGTTGAAGACGGGTATTTATTTGATGTTCTAAAGAATTTTGGTTTTGGGGAGATTTTATCAAATAGATTGAGATTTTATATAAGGGCACTTTAACAAGAATAAAATGTAATGGGTATTTACCCAATATTTTAGAATCACAAGATCAATAAGAAAGTGTCCGCTTTCAGCGTTATTATATTCACTTGTATCGGAACTGTTAGGCTTGGCTATAAAACAAAAAGAAGGATTAATTGGAATTGAAATTGAGAAAAATAAGGCTCAAGGAAAGGTTTTTCAATGTGCTGAGAGCATCAAAGTTATGAAGGTTGTAGGAGAATATTGTAAAGGATCTTGGAGTAAAGTAAATGAAGAAAAGAAGATATATATATGAGATTTGGTAAAGCAATGGTTTTAAGGGACTGTTTGGTTTTAAGTGCTATTTGATAGCAATCTTTCCTTAGAAAGCCACATTTCTAGCATTTTTAAAACTGAATTTTTCCATCTCCAAAATATATTTAAATGATGGCCTATGCTCTCAATGTCAAATGCAGAAATGTTAATCCATTAATTTATGACCTCAAGGTTAGATTATTGTAATGCTTTATTGGGTGGTTGTTCTGCACGCTTAGTAAACAAACTACAGCTAGTCCAAAATGCAGCAGCAAGATTTCTTACTAGAACCAGAAAGTATGACCATATTAGCCTGGTCCTGTCAACACTGTACTGGCTCGCTATCAAACATTGTATAGGTTTTACAATATTGCTTATTACTTATAAAGCCCTGAATGGTTTAGCACCTCAGTATTTGAATGAGCTCTTGTTACATTATAAACCTCCACGTCCTCTGCATTCTCAAAACTTTGATAATACTTTGATCTACTATATCTGTTTCAGAATATTCCACTGTCAGCCCCATTTGGTTTTTTCTCGCAAATGAAGAAAATGTTTATACGCTTTCTCTGGAATAATAAAAGGGCAAGACTGTTTGTCTTTAATATACTTGCCTTATGAGCGTGGAGGTTTGAAATGTCCTAATTTTAAGTTGTACTATTGGGCTGCGCAACTAAGGTCTATTATGTTTTACTATACTAATCATTCACCACATTGGTTAGAACTGGAATCACAGGGATTGATCTTACCTCTTCCCTCATATATATACTCAAATACAACAAAGAAACTATTAAGAGAAATTCTTAAAAACATGATAAAAGTATGGAGTGATGTGAAGACACTTTTGAAAGATCCACACTGTCTGTCTCAATTTAGTACATTATGGTGCAATCATTTTTTTCCACCAGGCAGGGCAGACACAACATTTAAGTTATGGAAAACCAAGGGACTGAGAATAGTTCGAGATGTGTATTTACCAAAATCTGACATACTTATGACCTTTCAAGAATTACAAGATCAATTTCACTTAGATAAAAAACATTTCTTTAAATATCTACTACTCAGGAGTTTTATAAGAGCAAGTCAAAACAATATATTAACAAAACCCACGACTTCAGACTTGGAAGAAATGTTGTTAAAAGATAGTCAAAAGAAAGGCATTATTTCTCAGTTTTATAATCTGATTATCTCTTACGTTTCTGAAAGTTCTCATGATAGATTTAGAGCTTGGAACGATGATTTGTCATTACAACTTTCAGAGGAAGACTGGCAGAATACATGCACTCAACATCAATAAATACTCGTCTTAAAGTTATTCAATTTAAATGGTTAATGCGAACATATGTGACTCCAGTGGAACACTGGTTCACTGTATGTGGCATTGTACAAAAATTACACTCTTGGGAAGAAGTAAGAGACATTATTCAAACTATTATTTCCAAACAAATAATATTAGATCCAAAATTGTTTTTATTGGGCTTATATCCAGAGAAACATAACTATACTAAAATAGTCTGCTTAACGCCAAAAGATGTATAGCTTTATTTTGGGAAAAAACATGTAGACCAAGAGGCACTTTATGGTTACGGCAGATGCTGTCTGCTGTGCCACAAGAGAGGATTACATATGTGCTAAAAGGCAAACAGGGACTTTTTGAGAATATTTGGAATACTTTTATTGATTATGCCAAAAATTTGGATTTTACAGATGACAATGACTGAGATGTGTGAACACTGCAGTTCACTTCTGGATAATAATTTGTACCACCTGATTTGTATAACTCATGTATTTTATTTAATATTTTTATTTTAAAGATAAGTGATAAATATTTGTAGACCGTTGCTTTGTACAGAGATGGCTTTCTGAGAGGTATTGTGGTTGTTTGTCTTGTGTTTATTAAGTGAAAAAAACTTAATAAATATATTCTGGCAAAAAAAATAAAAAATCCTTTAAAACCATTGCTTTACCAAATTTCATATATAGGGTCTTTTCTTCATTTACTTTACTCCCAGATCCTTTACAATATTCTTTTATAACCTTCATATCTTCTTTGATGCTCTCCTTTCCTTTTACTATTATCGTTGTGTCATCAGCATATTGAAAAACCTTTCCGTCAGCCTTATTTTCCTCGATTTCAATTCCAATTATTCCTTCTTTTTATTTTATAGCCAATCCTAATGGTTCCGATACAAGTGAATATAATAACGCTGAAAGAGGACAACCCTGTCTTTTCGATCTTGTGATTTTAAAACATTCTGTTGAAAACCCATTACATTTTATTCTCGTTAAAGCACCCTTATATAAAATCTCAATCCATTTGATAAAATCTACCCCAAAACCAAATTTCTTTAAAACATCAAATAAATAATAGACTAATTACATAACCATCTTCTTTTTTGTCTTTAATGTACCATATTGTGTCTCTTATACTCATTGTTATCTCTGCTATATCTCTTCTTTTTACTCCATATGCTTGGTTTGTTTCGATTATACTTGGCATTACTTACTTTAACCTGTTTGCTAAAACGTTCGCTAAAATCTTGTCACATTGTCACATTTTATTGTCACATCACCACAGCACATGTGCTGAAATTCTTGGAAATAGATCTCTTTAGATCTGTGTTAAGCATCGTGATTGTCCTATAGTTTTTTAAATCTACTTTTTCTCCTTTCCTTTTATATATCAGTTGTGTTATCCCCATCCTTTCATTAACTTATTCTTTTTCAAAAATATTACTAAAAACTTTCTTTAAAATCTTTGTTAAAATCTCTTTAAAACATATATAAAATTCATTTCCCAAACCATCTATTCCTGGACTATTTTTATTCAGCTGATGTATTGCTCAATCTCTTCTTCTCTGATTTTTTGATCACATTCGGTTTTATCTTCCTTGCTAATTTTTGCTTTTATCCGATTCAACATTTCCCTTTTTTGTTTTCTTCTACACTCCTTGCATTAAAAAGATCTTCATAAAAATTCATTTTTTCTTCTAAAATCTTTTCATTCCCTTCTACAACTTCCCCATTTTTCCTTCTTATCTCTTTTATTGTTTCAGCTTTTCCTCTCTTTTTTCCAAATCAAAAAAAAAACTTTGTGCATTTATCTCCCTCCACAGTATATTTAGCTTTGCTTTCAGTTTCTTTCAGTTCTTTGTTTTTTATCCATTTCCTTTATCTTTTGTATATCTTTATTTTCTTTATTCAATTCCCCTTGTCATTTTTAAAAACCATTCCTTCTGCCATGTCTTGTTTACTAAAAACTGTGTTAAAATCCCCTTAAATCATTATTATTTCCTTGTACTTGCTTACAATATTTCTTAAATAATTAAAAAAATATATATTTTCCTTCTCCTCTGTTGGTGCATGTACATTCACTAAAATCAGTTCACATCCTTCATAATTTACTTCCACCACTATACATTTCCCCATTTTATCATTATACACTACCTTACTTGCAATAAAAACATCGTTTCTCACTAAAAACGCCACTCCTCTTCCAAGCTTTACATCGCCATTGTTATATAAAATATCCCCTTCCGGTTTCTTTTTATAGTCCATGATCACACTTTCTTTCCAATTTGTTTCTTGCAAAGCAATAACATCCTCACCTTTGCATTTTTCTTTCACCCTTTCAAATTTACCCATGTCCCTTGCATTAAAAGTAACACAACTTAAAACCATTAAAATAAATAAAAATAAATACCTAAAAACCATTATTTTCCATCTCCTCCCTCCAGCCCTCTTAACACTTCATATCTATTTATACTTTTCACTCTGCCCTTTGTCATTAACATTTTCCTTCCATTTTCCACATTTGGTTTTACCTTTAAGGTTCTCCCTCTTATTTGTGTTCTTTCCCCTCTGTCTTTTCGCATGTTGTCCATCCTTGTTTCTTCTTCACTGTCCATTTCTTTGTTTTGATCATCCATTCCTTGTCCATCTCTCTCCACATTATCCAAAAGATTTTTAAAACTGTCTGATATTTCCATTTCTGTCCATTGTGTATTCTGTTCTGCTGTTTGTTCCTCATCCATATCATTCTTTTTTTCTTCTTCTTCTTCCTCTTGGTTGCCTGTTTCTCCTCCTGTTTCCTTTTGTGGTAATCCTTCATCCCCTTGTCATTCATCAAAATCTCCTTCCTCTTCAGTGTTTCTTTCATGCACCTGTCCGTCCACCCGATGTTCCATACCTCCTTCCTCTCCCTCCATCCAACACTCACATAACCCTCTGGAGTTGATTTACGTGTATACGCGTTATGAGTCATTTTCTCCTGATAACCCCGAAAAGAACTTAAATTACACTTTCAGTTTTGAGTAAAGAAGATGATTTTCACATAATTTAGAAAGAAAAATTCTAGGCTACCAGCTCCAGTTCTCGAAAATCCCGGGAACCAATGTTCTGTATGTGTTTTATTGCCTTATTCAAGTGATTTAATATTTTTTGTTTTTCACTCACCACACATAACATTTTTTTAAAATGTACTGCGGCCCTTCTGCTGTTTCCAGCTTTTTGCTGTAGGGCAATGATGCCACCTCCTTGGGGAATCTCACTTTTAAAAAATACTTATTACATCCTCTATTTCAGTGCCCAGGTAGCATCTTCTTTTTCATTTTGATATGGGGTTAACGCCCCATCCCTCCAATTTTCTAAAAATGTCTTTATCATCTAGTCCCACCACGTCTACTCCGTGTGTTTCACTGCACAGGCCCAGTGCACCCAGGATGCGATCTTCCCAGATGTCCTTCACTCCGGCGCCGGGACACCACAGACCCTGGGTGCATCCACAGGGAGAACGCGATCCAGGCCCCGGGCGACGACTTCTCCCCCTCCGATCTTCGAGATCTCTACTCAGAACCGCTTCGCTCCCCTCCGCGAGACGGGATGCAGCGCTGTGATCATCGGAGACTCCATCGTCCGACACGTCCGTGCTACGTTAGCCGGAGGTAAAGTGCACACTCATTGTTTCCCTGGTGCTCGTGTTCTTGATGTTTCTGTGCAGATACCCATAATCCTGAAGGCCAACAAGAGCCCCAGAGCGGTCGTGCTTCACGCCGGGGTTAACGGCACCACGCTGCGGCAGACGGAGACGCTGAAGTGGGACTTCAGGAGCCTGATCGAGACGATTCGCAGCATGACGCCTCTGGCAACGATCATCGTGTCAGGACCACTGCCCACGTATCGACGAGGACACGAAAGGTTCAGTAGACTTTTTGCTTTAAATGAATGGTTGTTGTCATTGTGTAAAGAAAAGAAACTGCTATTTGTTAATAACTGGAATCTTTTCTGGGAGCGTCCTAGGCTGTTTCGCACTGATGGCCTGCACCCCAGCAGAGGCGGAGCGGAGCTGCTCTCTGACAACATCTCTAGGACACTTCACTCCATGTGACTAGTAAGACAATTCTCAAATAACTATTATGATGACTTTTGTTCCACCCACTTAAATGATAAAAATACTTGTGCTGTAAAATCTATTAAGACTGTGTTTGTTCCCCGAATAGTGAGGTCAAAATTTAAATTTAATGTAGGATCTAGAAAAAATCTTATCGTGATTAAACCAGAAACATGTAAAGTAAATGAACAAAAACAATTTTTAAAGTTTGCGCTCATAAATATTAGATCACTCACACCCAAAGCAGTTATTGTAAATGAAATGATCACAGATAATAGTTTTGATGTACTCTGCTTGACTGAAACCTGGTTAAAACCAAATGATTATTTTGGTCTAAATGAGTCCACTCCACCAAACTACTGTTATAAGCATGAGCCCCGTCAGACTGGTCGTGGCAACAATATATAGTGATATTTTCAATGTTACCCAGAAAACAGGATACAGGTTTAACTCATTTGAAATACTTCTGCTTAATGTTACACTGTCAGACATGCAAAATAAATCTAATGTATCTCTTGCTCTGGCTACTATGTATGGACCACCAGGGCCGTATACAGAATTCCTAAAAGAATTTGCAGATTTCCTCTCAGACCTTCTGGTTACAGTTGATAAGTCGCTTATCATGGGAGATTTTAATATTCACGTTGATAATACAAGTGATGCATTAGGACTTGCGTTTACTGACTAATAAACTCTTTTGGATTCAAGCAAAATGTCACTGGGCCCACTCATTGTTTTAATCATACACTAGATTTAATTATATCGCATGGAATCGATCTTACTGCTATAGATATCGTACCTCAATGTGATGATGTTACAGACCATTTCCTTGTATCGTGCATGCTGCGTATCACTGATATTAACTAAATGTCTCAGCGTTTGTCTGGGCAGAACTATTGTTCCAGTCACCAAAAACAGATTAGCAAATAACCTGCCTGATCTATCTCAACTGCTATTTGTACCCAAAAATACATACATACAAATATAGGACAGGAAGAGCTAAATAAACTTACCACTGTATCTAAACCAACAACATGTTTATTAGATCCTGTACCCACTAAATTACTGAAAGAGTTGTTACCTGTAGCCGAAGAACCGCTTCTCAATATCATAAACTCGTTGTTATCTTTAGGTCACGTCCCAAAACCATTCAAGCTGGTGGTTATTAAGCCTTTTATTAAGAAACCAAAACTAGATCCTAGTGAACTGGCAAATTATAGGCCTATTTCAAATCTACCATTTATGTCTAAAATTTTAGAAAAAGTTGTATCTGCTCAATTGAGCACCTTCCTGCACAAAAATGATCTGTATGAAGAATTTCAGTCAGGTTTCAGGCCCCACCATAGCACAGAAACTGCACTTGTTAAAATTACAAATGACTACAAATTACCTGCTTCTTGCGTCAGATCAAGGCTGCATCTCATTTCTAGTTTTACTTGATCTTAGTGCTGCGTTCGACACCATAGATCATGACATACTCATAGATCGATTACAAAATTATACAGGTATTCAAGGGGAGGCTCTAAGATGGTTTAGATCCTACCTGTCTGATTGCTACCATTTTGTTTACTTAAATGGGGTCATCTCATTTATCATCAGTAAAATATGGAGTGCCACAAGGATCCATCCTAGGTCAATCTGCAACTAGACGGATGTACTGTTACTTCCTCTACAGTCAAAAATCTGGGTGTTATATTAGACAGCAACTTGTATTTCGAAAATCATATTTCCCATGTTACAAAAACTGCATTCTTCCATCTTAGAAACATTGCCAAGCTACGAAACGTTATCTGTTTCTGATGCAGAAAAGCTAGTTCATGCATTCATGACCTCTAGACTGGACTATTGCAATGCACTTCTAGGTGGTTGTCCTGCTTCTTCAATAAACAAGCTACAGGTAGTCCAAAATGCAGCAGCTAGAGTCCTTACCAGGTCAAGAAAATATGATCATATTACCCCAATTTTACAGTCTCTGCACTGGCTACCTATTAAGTTCCATATCAGTTACAATTTATCATTACTTACCTATAAGGCCATAAATGGTTTAGCTCCTGCGTACCTTACTAGCCTTCTACCACGTTACAAACCATCACGCTCCCTAAAGTCACAAAATGCTGGACTTTTGGTAGGATAGCAAAGTCAACTAAAGGAGGTAGAGCTTTTTCACATTTGTCTCTCAAACTCTGGAATAGCCTTCCTGATAATGTTCGGGGTTCAGACACACTCTCTCTGTTTAAATCTAGATTAAAAATGCATCTCTTTCACCAAGCATTTGAATAATTTATCTTAAATTGTGAGTGTAGTTGCATCTGATCAAATGTGCATTTTTATTTTTTAGCTTGGGTTAAACTAATTAATTTTACTTTGTTGGATCAGCAGCTATGCTAATGATGTCTCTATTTGTTTCTATGTTTCGCACAGGATTTACATGCCGTGATAACTAGGATTTACACAAGCTCCAGTCTGGATCCAGAACACCTGAGAAGAGATGATGCTGACCCTCAGAGGACCTCAGATGATGCTAACCCTGAATCAACAAACAGAACTAACAAATATTGTTACAAGGGTGACTGCATCATATAATAATTATTAATTATTAATAATTTTAATAATGTTCATCGTCTGGCTGACTACGTCTTGTATTAATTTTTCTAAAAATCCTGTCATACGTGCACAAACTGACAGTCACCACTTATTAGCTATAGGGTTAGCATCATCTGGGGTCCTCTAATTAAAATGTTCTCTCATTTCACAATAATATCTTTTAGTTTCTTAAAAATAAAACCTTTTCTTTTTCTACCACAGGTGCATGAACATTACACAGAATGATATTTGTCTCTCCCTCCATCATTTTCACTATCAAACACTTTCCTTGCATATCATCATAAACCACTTGTGCTTTTTAACACACACCCTTTTTAATTAAAATTGCTACTCCCCTACCTAGCCTCCCATCACCATTACTATAAAATATATCACCTTTCCATTTTTTTATTAACTTTACATTACTTCATCCCTCCAATTTGTTTCCTGAACCACTAAAACATTTGCTCTACTACACAAAAGTTTAAACTTTTCAAATTTCCCTTTCTCTAGTAACCCTCTTACATTACAGTAGGTAGACAGTCTAAATGGGCATTACCGCTGCGCATACCGCGTGCCGCGGCGGTAACTGTAATTCAGTCGCGTGTTAAAATCATTCACGAAACTACCGCCAGGTGGCGCAAAGGGATGGATTGCGAAATGAATGTAATTGTAAAAAGGAGATAAAAAGTGTTAGTAAAACAACAATAAAATTATGATATACCATTGTAACATCTTTAAAAATATGAAAACATTTACAGTGAGTTCATTTCGAAACGTAGGATAGTCTTAGGCTACAGTCTACTCATCAAAAATGTAAAGAAGACCTTTACACAAAGGATCATATGCATGCTATTGTTATTAAACAGTAAATAAATATAAGGCCTATGTATGTATGTATATATATATATATATATATATATATATATATATGTTAGGGGTGTAACGGTACGTGTATTCGTACCGGACCGTTTCGGTACAGGGCTTTCGGTACGGTGCAAGTGTGTACCGAATGCAATATTTTGTATGTGGAACATAAGTACATTTTCGTGTTTCCAAACGAACATATTAAGTGGCGGAAGTCTCCGCGTTCAGTGCAAATCCCGCCCTGCAGCTGAAGGCCGGTGACACACTGGCTGCGTGGCGTGAGCGTGGCGTTTCTACTGTGTGTCAGTTGCGTGACGGCTGCTTCGCGTTTTCTGTGTCTTTTACTGACGATATATATATATATATATATATATATATATATATATATATATATATATATATATATATACAGAGGTGGAAAGAGTACAAAAATATTCTACTCAAGTAAAAGTACCATTACATTAATGAAATTTTACTTAAGTACAAGTAAAAGTACCAGTCTAAAAAATCCACTCAAGTAAAAGTAAAAAGTAGCTCATTTAAAATTTACTCAGAGTAAAAATTACTTAGTTACATTTTAACCAGTGGGAGGGAGTCAAAAATGGGACAGACCAAGGGTGTCAAACTCAGTTCCTGGAGGGCCACAGTCCTGCACAGTTTAGATTTAACCCTAATTAAACACACCTGATCCAGCTAATCTAATCATTTAGGTTTATTTGAAAACTACATGATATGTGTGCTGGAGCAGGGTTAGGGCTATGGCCCTCCAGGAACTGAGTTTGACACCCCTGGGATAGGTCTATTAATCTCAAACTAGTTGTTTTTAATTAAAGGAATCAGTTATTTAGAATAATAAAACATTTGGGCTGTTATCTGGCAAATCAGTATCAACAAACTCATCTTTTCAATACAGAGGAAATGCAAAAGCTTCATCGGACGTGGCATTTAGATGTATTACACTGTTTAGTGCAGGACAAGAATGCATTTAACCTGCAGTTACAAATGCATGAATAATGTTTTGATATGCCAGACATAAAATGTTGAATACTCATTTGAAATTATAAAAACTTAATTATAAAAAAAAAAAAAAAAAAAGATACTTTAAATGTGAAATTAAAATGGCCAGTATGTGTCAGCAAGTCACTGTTAATAAGTGAGTCATTGCGATTGAACCAAATCATTTAAACAGTTGATTCATTCAGAAACGAAACACTGTCATGTTGCTCAGAGATGCAAAATTTTGCTTTGGTGGCTGTGTTTGGAATAAATTTTTGTTGTAGAAATAGAGCAAAAACAATGGCAATATGGTGTCTAAAACGCAAGTCTCTTAGTTTACTGTCCTGTTGAAAAAAAAAAAAAAAAAAATTATATATATATATATATCTATCAGTGGCGGCTGCTGGTCTTTCAAAGAGGGGAAGCTCATTTTCGGCCTACATTATAACCCTGGTCTTCATTTGTAGTGACACTCGGGGTCTTTTTGACCCCAGACAATAACATTTCATTTTGTAATAGTAAAATATTTAAATTTTTTACAAATATAATTTTACTCTGTTCATTTATGTTTTTACTAAACTTTGTACAGTTTTAGGAGGATTTAAATCTTTTACATTTCTATAAATAAATAAATATTTATTTAAATAGGCTTTTTTTTTTTTACAAAAAAAGAAAAAAGCATTTCAGGTAAAATTCACTTCATAAAAGACCCAGATTTCTAACTTTCATACATGGGGATACCATGGATAATTTTATAAGGTTTAATGTAAGATTTTTGCCCATTTTTGGGGAAATTCAGTTTAAAAATGGTAATAAATCACTTTAACCACTAGATGGCTATAGTGTGTGTGTGTGTGTGTGTGTGTGCGCGCACACATTTTCAATCTGTCTTAGTTACCAATTTAATTTTGTGGTGGTTCTGCATTTTACAAATATCAAGAAATATTGCCGCAGTTTGTCTTTCGAATACACTTGAGAAATCCGCGATCATGGGACTGAGCGTGAAACAGCTTCGCCGACTTCTTATGGTGCAGACCGCTGTCAGTCAAAAGGAGATCGACAGATCCTCCAATCATAACGCGGAAGCCCAGTCTTCATTCACCTCCAGAGACGCTGAGCGTCCGTGGGCGGGACATAATCGCAGCATTTATCCAATGACCGTCTAGCTTCGGAGCACTGAAAAAAACTGTTCAAAGCAGCCCCATCGAAGTCAATGGACGCTCGGCTTCAACAGGGAAATGCACTGTGACGCTACGGGAATGTATGAGAAGAAAATCGAGTCAGCCGACATGTAGCTGATTAACACAATACATAATACACAATAGTACATATTTGACCGTTGGGTTTTTTTTTTTTTACATTAGAGGGGAAGCTGAGCTTCCCTTGCAGTCTTAAAGAAATCCCCACTGATCTATATATATGTATGTGTGTGTGTGTGTGTGTGTGTGTGTGATTATGATTTTTAGAGGAAAAGACAGCATTCTTTGTGTGATTTTGATTCTAAATGATTTTGATTGATTTCATTCTAAATGCATTTCAACAGACTGAATCACACAGTGAAAGAACACTCTAAATGCGCGCGTACATCATTAAAACAACAATTATGATATTATCGCAGACAATATATATCGCACACTCCGCACCAGTCTTTTTGGCTAATTTGTGCAAAACCTCTTGCTAAAATGTCAAAGCATCATTTTAACCACCAATGCAATGACGCAATTATTTAGCTCACCTCTATATGCTTACGTGGGGTTGATGTCTTGTCGAGATTTTATAAACTGCTAGTTTGGTCTCCCTAGGCAAGCACAGCATACACAGCATAATAGAGCATACATATGGCCAGGGGTTCACTTCATTTCCTTGAGTTCAACTTCAGAATATGACGGGGTTTCGTTTTCAGCGGTGTCTGCACCACTAACGCCTGTTTTGTCCGTCTGCATCTGTCTTGTGATTTTAGTTTGCCCTCCTGCCCATTATTTACTGACATAGCTTCCAGGGAGCGATTTTTTTTTTTTACTCAGTAATTAATGTGTTTTAAAATGTAGCGAAGTACAATACTTCAAACAAAATATACTTAAGTAAAAGTAAAATTACAGATTAAAAAAAATACTTAAAAAAGTAGAAGTACACAAAAAGGCTACTCAATTACAGTAACGCGAGTAAATGTAATTCGTTACTTTCCACCTCTGTATATATATATATTTTTTTTATATATATAGTTTTTTTTTACTGACGATATATATATATATATATATATATATATGGATAAAAAGCTAAATGTTTTCATTTCATTTTGGTTTAAAAAGAAAATCAGGTTCCATATGCAGAGCAAAATGAGAATGGTGCAGCATTTAGAAATAATTATTCTTAACTCTGTTATTATTCTTGATTTTTTTCAAACTACTAACACTTTGCAAACCAAGAGCCATCATCGCCTGCTTCAAGCATTACAGGTACAGAGAAATGGTCTTTGGGCTGGGACCAAAACTCAAGGGTAAAAGCTATTGCATTAACCAGCAGTACCCTGTGGAGATTGTGGACAGACAAAAAGCACTGCTTCCTATATTTAAAGAAGAAAAAAAGAACAAAAAAGAAAAGGGTAGGGTAAGACTTGTTGCTGATAAACTTTATATGGATGGCGAAATATAGAAAGATATAACAATCACACCATGGCTATTCTTACTGGAGCCGTGTGATGATGATAGCTTAAATGAATGTGAACCAGAATGAATTTAAAATTGATCTCCCTGAAATACGTACTTTGGTTGTTGCTACTGACATAGCCTACTTTGTGGTCCTTTAATATGCCAAACATATGGTATGTTCCTTTTAATTTTCCTTTGTTTTGTTTATTGTATTTTGTTTTGTTTATTTTTTTGATTGTCTGTGCGTACATAATATTTAGTTTTCAGAATAAGGCCACTACGATTAATAATAAAACTCTAATGGCAAGAAATCAATTTTTTTTAAATATTATGAATCTTGCATCCCTATGTATTGCCAGCTATAACTGTAATGGCCTGGCTAATGATACAAAAAGATCTGAAATATTTACCTGGTTAGCTGGAAAAAAGGAATTGGATATAATCTATTTACAAGAATGTCACTCTACTCAGGATGTTGAAGAGAAATGGAGGCGAGAATGGGAGGGGTTTATTTAATTTAAAAAAATTTAAAAAGGAGTTATAATATTATTTAGAGAGCATCTTGAAACTTGTGTGTATAAAATAGAACGAGACATGGACGGTCGTATAATTATTTTAGATGTTGAAATTAAAAGTAGACGTTTCTGTTTGGTTAATGTTTATGCTCCTAATAATAATGAGCCAATCTTTTTTGATACAGTTTATAATATGATTCGAAATTATGATATTCCTATAATTCAAGCTGGAGACTATAATATTGCCCTTCAGCCTTCTAAAGATAGAGCCGGAGAGAGCAGGGACTGTCATGGACAAAAAAGACATGCACTTACATCTATGATGTCTGCAATGGATCTTTTTGATGTTTGCGATTAAAAAATCCTGACTTAATTAGATATACTTGGCGGCGGAATGCTTCTGCAAGTAGAATAGATTTTTTTCTTGATTTCTTTCCCTCTTATAGCAAAAGCTACTCAAGTAACAATTGCTGAAAAATTTAGATCTGATCATCATCTTATTATATTAAAATTCAATTTTGTTGACATTGACAGGGGTAAAGGCTATTGGAAATTCAATCAATCATTGTTAGAAGATGGTAATTTCATTATTAAAACAAAACAATTTATTTCAGATTTTTTTCTTTTTAATACTGACTCAGCAAATCCACATATTGTTTGGGATGCATTTAAATGTGCTTTTCGAGGCCATGCTATAAAATTTTCTTCATGGAAATATAAACAAACTTGTAATAGAGAAAGAATTTTATTAAATGAGGTGCACAACATTAAAAATCGCTTGGATACAAACAGATCTGATTGCATTGAGCAGGATTTACAAAAATTAGATGACAAAGAAAAAGAATTAGAAAGGTTCTATCAGAATAAAATCAAAGGAATTATATACAGAACTAAAGCCAATTGGATGGAACAAGGTGAAAAATGTAATAAGTATTTTCTGCAACTCCAAAATAGAAATTATTCCAGAAAGAATATATCAAAAATTTGGAAAGATGACGGAACAAATATTATTTCAACAAATGGCATTTTGGAATCATTGATGGAGTATTATAATGGGATATTTAATGAAGAGGCACCTCATTTATCTCATCTTTCATTGTCTGAGCATATGGAAAGGTATCCCCACCCAGAACTTACTAATGTTCAACAAAAATTATGTGAAGGTCTTGTTACTAAGAAGGAGTTATATGATGCAATTTGTTCCTTTCAAAACGGAAAAACACCAGGTTTAGAAGGAATACCAGTGGAGGTATACAAAACATTCTTTACAGAGATCAAAGATTCTTTACTGGCATTCTACAATTACTCTTTTGAGACTGGTTGTCAATCAAATTCTCAGAAAGAAGGTTTAATTTCATTACTTTTGAAACATGACGTAGAGGGTCAGGACAAAGACCCTGTGAAATTAAAAAATTGGAGACCCCTTACACTTTTATGTTGTGATGCAAGTATTTTGGCCAAATGCTTAGCACTGAGATTAAAAAAAGTTATTCAGGACTTAATACACCCTGATCAAACAGGTTTTTTAAAAGGACGCTTCATAGGCGATAACATTAGACGCCTTCTTGAAATAATGGATTATTATGATAAAGAAAATTTGCCTGGATTGATATTTATAGCTGATTTTGAGAAGGCTTTTGATATGATAAATTGGAATTTTATATATCAATGTCTAAATATTTACAACTTTGGTGAGAGTTTTATTAAATGGATTCATGTACTATATCAAAACCCATGCAGTAAAATAATTAATAATGGACATATTTCTAATAAAATTGCTCTATCTAAAGGAGTGAGACAAGGCTGCCCCCTTTCAGCTTATTTATTTATTCTTTCAATTGAAATGTTGACCATTAGAATAAAGAATAATACAAATATTAAGGGTTTGGAAGTGAATGGGTTAGAATCAAAGTCTTCCTTTTATGCAGATGATGCATAAAACCAGATGTTTTGTCATTAGATTCACTTATTACAGAATTAGATTCCTTTGCTTTACTTTCTGGATTAAAACCAAATTACGATAAATGATCTATTCTTAGAATTGGATCTCTAAAAAGATCCAATCAATTTTCCTCTATTGTACCTATTCAATGTTCAGAAGGCCCTATTAATCTTCTAGGTATAGATTAATTTTGAGATAAAACTCCAAAAAATGAATAAAATTCTTCAGGCTTGGAGAGGCAAATATCTTTCCATATTTGGAAAAGTAAGGTATTTTTAATTTTATTTGGAATGGTAAAACTGACAAAATAAAACGTACATATGTGTATAATACACGTGAAAATGGAGGTTTAGGATTGAAGAGTCTAACAACACTTGATATGGTCTTAAAAGGTGCTTGGATCCAACGGTTATACAATAACCAACACTGGTTTTCATCTAAATTATTCATAGCGCAATGTGGTGCATCATCAGTAGCTAAATTTTATCCTTTTTTTCAACTAGATCTAGAATCAAGAGTAACTTTGAATAACTTTTTCCTTGATCTCTCCCTTTTCTTTAGAGATTGTTTGTCTATGTGGTTTTGCTTTCAGTTTTCTATGCCAGATAATATATTAGAGATTAAACAGCAGTTATTGTGGCTAAACTAAAATATTTGCATAGATAAAAAACCTGTATACTGGCAGTCTTTTTTTGATAATAATGTAATTTTTGTAAATGACTCACTGAATGATAAAGGAGATTTTCTTAGCTATGAATCCTTTACCTCAATATATGGAGACTTTTGTTCAAAATTACGGTATCTGCAGCTGATATCAGCAATTTCTCCAGCTTGGAAAATAATATTAATTGACTCAAATACACATCTAGGCGTTTGTCGTCTGGCAATAAAAAATTATAAATGGTTGGGACATAGAAAAGTTAATTTTGATATGTATATGTATACTTTCTTTGTATCATTTAAAAATACAGCAATTTCTACATATTATTTTCATGATTATTGGAAGAGTATTTTTGATACTCCGCTTCCTTGGTTAAATATTTTTAAGAATTTGTACAAACCATCTTGTTCAACATATTTATGGGCCTTTCAAGTTAAAATTTTCTACAAGATTTTACCAACAAAGAAAATGTTAAAAATCTGGAGAATAGCTGAGGATAAAAATTGCAGATATTGTGGAGAAGAAGAGAAAGACATTTTACATTTGTTCTGGTATTGTCCAGGTGTAGCTCGTGGCACAAGGTGGCAGCTTGGTTATATGAGCAAGGACTTATCTTACTTATGTCACCAATATATATAATCTGGGGTGTATATGAAGAAGAAAACATGTTGTAAATACCATTGTGCTTCTTGGTAAATATTTTATTTTCAAAAGAGAGAAACATATTAAATTAGAATTATTTGTTATGTTCCTAAAACATTATTATTTATTGACTAAGAATATGATAAAAGATAAAAGCAGGCCACAATCAGACAGTTGGCAAAAATTAGCATTAACAAAAAAATGGGTTAAAAAACAATAAAGACCTATTCTTTATGCTTTTCAATTTTTTTTTTTTGTTTCTGGCTGTCAAAGAGTTAATTTCCAGTGTAAATGTGAAAATGGCTGACATATTAAGGATGTATGTTTTTTTTTTTTTTTTGT
Organism: Carassius carassius; assembly: GCF_963082965.1. NCBI lineage: Eukaryota > Metazoa > Chordata > Actinopteri > Cypriniformes > Cyprinidae > Carassius > Carassius carassius. Next base: position 30,071,598 of record NC_081779.1, read on the forward strand.
TGTTGTTTTGTTTTTTGTATTACCTCTGTTGACTTGTTTTTTTTTCTGCTGTATATTGTTTTTCTTCTAAAAGAGAAAAAAAAAACACTTTGCATTTTTTAATTATGCCTTATGTGTGACCAAAAATTGAGTACTTTCTGTTTCAGTTGTTTGATCGTGCTGGTGCCTCATGCACATATTCATTGGAAACAGCAGGCGTTCACCAGACATTCAGCATTAGTAGCAGTCAACTTACTCCACATATTGTTAATTATGATTTTTTTTCCATCGATACTGAAACACCCGTGAACTACAAAGCCTATTTTACCTCATGAATAATAGTTAAGCTTCAAATGGGCAACATCACGAATATGGAAACGTTTGGTTTTCTCCCGAGTGAGAGCCCAACCTTACCTTATGCTTCGCTTTAAATTATTATTATTTTTTGTTTGTTTATAGCTAAGCCTATATTATTATATACTGCAATTATATTTATCCATTAGAATTATATATTTTTAATTATTGTTTTGTTCTGATATATTTGTTAAATTTAAATGATTTGTTGTAAAGTGAAGGGAACTAAATATATCCTGTTGGTACATTATAACATTATTAGGCCAGCCGTTATTATTTCTAAATGTAATAAAATGCAACTTATACATGAATTATATAATATCAAAAAAAAAAAAAAAAAAAAGCAAACGAAAATAGGTGATTAATCTGTTAAAATGCAACCTATACACGACTCATATATTTTTTACTCTAACAAACTTAATTTATTTTTTAGCGTGGTTAAAAAAAAATAAAGAAAGAAAACATGCAGCAAATGAAAATAGGCGATTAATCCGTTAAAATTTGTTACTCTGGGTTAACATTAATTATAATTATTATATACTTCAGAGCAGAGCCTGCATATATGCTATCAAGGTTTTTTTTTTAATTTTTTATTTTTTCATAGCATCTGAAAATGACTTTGTGCAGCATATTCACTTCACACGCTGTGGCGCAGATCCGCCTCCCGCGATGCTCAGCTGTGGACGATTTAAAAATGTTTGATATAAAGGTTGCTATCCCATTTTATACAGAATTTTTCATGTAAAAAAATCGAATTATATTGTTAGTGCTAACTATATTATTAACACAAGTTCATTTAGGCTATTTAACATGCACTGTGACATTTTATCCTTTTTAATTTATAAAGTTTAATAGTATTTAAATTCAAGTTTAAAAATAGGTTTTAACTGCTTAAATTATTTCTATATGAATAGTAATATTTTATCATGTTTATTCTTGTAGAAAATAAGTGTTTATTCTTTAAGAAAATAAGGGAAAAAATAAGGGACGATCCAATTAATTTTTTTATTTCAACTATTTCTGTAGGCTACAATTATTTAAAAAAAAATAGATAAATAAACAAATAATAAAATGTCATTAAAAAATACCATTGGCTTGAGTAAATTTGACCATTATAGAATTGTTTAAAGGTTAGTGATTTAGTTGGTGAAAATACTGTGAAATTAGGAATGGCATTGGATTTTAGAGCATAACAACTGAAGGTTTATGAAACTTTAGCCAGTAAAGCATTTTTTTAAACAATGGAACTTAAAGTTGTGAACTAAAATATCATTTCAACCATACAGCATGTGAATAAATAAAATGCATACTTTTCATAACATTTCATTATTCATAAAATGCATAACGTTTCTGGTGTTTGGATTTATACTTCAATAAAATGAGCTCCAAGTTTAAGAATAGCCCTAAACTAGTTTCTCTCTCTCTCTCTCTCTCTCTCTCTCTCTCTCTCTCTCTCTCTAACAGCATTAGCTCAATGAAATACGTCTTCGTTCACTTAGAATGAATGTTTTCCTGACTTGCTAAATGTTGGGCTCATGATCAATAAGTTGTATTCGCTCAATCTGATTTAGTAAAGTCAAACCGCAGACAGTGAAGCTGTGTCCTGTGAGGCAGGAACAGAGGATTCCGCTTGGTCTTAAAGCCTTCCGTAAACATCCACGATCACAAATAACAATGATTTTTGTAAAATAATGATTAATTATTAATTAAGTTGGCTTGAGAAATCCAACTTACTGATATTGTATTTAAACTTCTTATTATTATTCTTCTGAGACTAAATTTTCAACTGCTACTCCTCCTACAGCTTTAACTCTACAGACTCCAAACTCAGCCCAGATCTTTAGACTGATCTGAAGTTAGTTGCTATATCTTTTTAGACTGATCGGACTTACGGTTTTCATAAAACTGAAGATTAAAAATCATAAAAATCCCATAGACTTACATAGAAAAGTCTCTGCTCATCTGAACATTCCGTAAACTCCAACTGTCAAAAAATTCAAATCTAAACACACTGAAGCCCATTAGACTCAATCAGACTTCTATGTACTATTACTAACCCATTCAAACTCATCTATCTATCTATCTATCTATCTATCTATCTATCTATCTATCTATCTATCTATCTATCTATATTCAAACTAATCTATCTATCTATCTATATTCAAACTAATCTATCTATCTATCTATCTATCTATCTATCTATCTATCTATCTATCTATCTATCTATCTTCAAACTAATCTATCTATCTATCTATCTATCTATCTATCTATCTATCTATCTATCTATATTAAAACTAATCTATCTATATTAAAACTAATCTATCTATCTATCTATCTATATTCAAACTAATCTATCTATCTATCTATCTATCTATCTATCTATCTATCTATCTATCTATCTATATTCAAACTAATCTATCTATCTATATATCTATCTATCTATCTATCTATCTATATTCAAACTAATATATCTATCTATCTATCTATCTATCTATCTATCTATCTATCTATCTATCTATCTATCTATCTATCTATCTATCTATCTATCTATCTTCATAGCAACACTCTAACAACTATCCAAACCAACCTAGAAACCACCCAGGGTATCCTAGCAACCGCATACCAACACCTTAGTAACCATCCTGGGTACCCTAACAACCGCATGGCAAAACCTAAGCAACCACTCCGGGAACCCTAGCAACCGCATAGCAACCATCCTAGGTACCCTAGCAACTGCATAGCAACACCCTAGCAACCATTCTAGGTACCCTAGCAACCGCATAGCAACACCCTAAAAACCATCCCAGATACCCTTGCAACCGCATAACAACACCCTGGCAACCATCCCAAGTACCCTAGCAACCGCATAGCAACACCTTAGCAACCACTAAGGGTACCCTAGTAACTGCATAGCAACACCTTAGCAACTACTCCGGGTACCCTAGCAACCGCATAGCAACACCCTAGCAACCAACCTGGGTACCCTAGCAACTGCATAACAACACCTTAGCAACCACTCAGGGTACCCTAGCAACTGCATAGCAACACCTTAGCAACCACTCTAGGTACCCTAGCAATCGCATAACAACACCTTAGCAGCCACTCTAGGTACCCTAGCAACACCCTAGCAACCACTCCGGTGTACCCTAGCAACCACATAGCAACATCTTAGCAACTTCCATGGATACCCCAGCAACCGCATAGCAACACCCTAGCAACCACTCCAGGTACACTAGCAACCGCATAGCTACACCTTAGCAATCACTCCGGGTACCCTAGCAACCGCATAGCAACACCCTAGCAACCATCTTAGCAACTTCCAAGGATACCCTAGCAACCGCATAGCAACACCCTAGCAACCACTCCGGTGTACCCTAGCAACCACATAGCAACATCTTAGCAACTTCCACGGATACCCTAGCAACCGCATAGCAACACCCTAGCAACCACTCCAGGTACCCTAGCAACCGCATAGCTACACCTTAGCAACCACTCCGGGTACCCTAGCAACCGCATAGCAACACCCTAGCAACCAGCCTGGGTACCCTAGAAACCACATAGCAACACCCGAGCAACCATCCCAGGTACCCTAGCAACTTTAAACTTTTCAAACTTTTTAAACTTTCTGGTCCAGCTTTCTCAAGCCAACTTAAAGTTTGTCTTGACGAACTTTTTTATCTAGTTGATAATTTGTTATTATCATTATGGTCTTGTGAAAATAATAATATGGGCTGCGAGAAAATAATGAATACAAAGAGTAGTGCTTCTGGGTGCAGACATGTTTCAGCCCAGTAACACACCGTTACTCAGAGTCAAAACACAGACCTGTTCAGCTGGAGGGGGTTGGGTTTTTTGGGGGTAGTTATGTATGACTTGTGGGGGTCTAGATAAAGGTGTGAATCTCTTGCTCTTTCATATGGAGTGTGTCTTATGAGGCTTTCACTTGCTGAACTGGTTTATATAGGACTGTTGTTTTGGTCATAGACTATGGTCATAGGAAATTGGTCTGCCCCCACGTAAGATTTTTCTAGTTCTAGCCGTTCATTTGTTATATTCAACTAATCAGAGGTTTATATTAAATTTACATAATCAAGTCTTAATGTTACTCCCTGACCGACAGTGCCCTCGGTTAGGGAGTAAAACAACTGGCAGTGGGAATTTTCTGGAGAGGCAAACAGGTCTACCTGAGCGTCAAATGCTTGTGACTCCACAAGAGGAGATGGCGAGCGAGTTGCAACATGCGGCGGGAGCGTAGACCACCCTGACGGTTGATGTACAGTACGGTCACAGTGTTTGGAACAGAACGTGCTTGTCCTTCAGCAGGGCCCTGAAGCGGCGCAGAGCAAGCCGTACTGATAGCAACTCGAGGCAATTGACATGCCACTGAAGTCGGGGTCCTGTCCAGGAGCCCGACGCAGCATGCCCGTTGCACATGGCACCTCAGCCCATGGCAGAGGCATCTGTTGACACAACAACATGTCTGGACACGCGTTCTAGGGGCACTCCGGCCCGTAGAAACGAGGGGTCCAACCACGGGGTGAAGTTTCGGCAGCAGGCCGGAGTGATGGTCACTCGGAGCGTGCCCTGTTGCCATGCCCATCTCGGGATTCGGTCGGGAAGCCTGTGCTGAAGCAGTCTCATATGGAGTAACCTGAGCGGTATGACCGCCGCCGCGGACGCCATGGCCTCAGACTGCATGGCTTCAGACTGCTTCTGGCCGGCAGAGAACTGTTGGGCAAAGCTCTCTACCGCGTCACCGAAGAGGCCATCCTGGGAGACCGGGGAGTTGAGGAGCTGAGCCCGATCAGACTCCCTCATGTCTGCCAGGTTCAACCATAGGTGGCGCTCCTGGACCACCAAAGTGGACATCACCTGACCCAAGGAGTGCTCCGTTGCCCGGAGAGCGAGGTCAGTAGCAGTGCGCGCCTCCTGCAAAACCCCTGGGTAAGCACTGCCCTCGTGCAGCTGCCGGAGCAGCTTGGCCTGATAGACCTAAAGTGAGGCCATGGCATGCAGGGCAGAAGCGGCCTGGCCCACAGCTCTGTAAGCCTTGGCCACAAGCATGGATGAGAACTTACAGGCCTTGGAGGGCAGCTTGGGACCGTCACGCCAAGCGGAGGCGCTCTGTGGACACAGTTGCATCGCATAAGAATGCTCCACCGGGGGAATCCCAGCATACCCCTTGGCCGCCCCGCCATCGAGGGGAGTGAAGGTGCACCCCCGGGAAGAAAGGAACCCGAGGGGGGTGCTGGCGATCCGCATGAGCAGCCCCCAGGAACCAATCATCCAGCCTCGAGCGCTCGGGACAAGGCGGAGGATTCCACTCAAGCCCAATGGCACTCCCGAGGGAGGCAACGCAGCCGAATCCTCATCTCCCGAGGACTCAAGCCCGCCTTGTGATACGGAGATCGACATACGGTCCTCTTTCACCAGCCGAAGTAGCCCACTTACGAGAAGAAGAGCTAGAATGGGGTGTGGCAGAGGAGACTCTATACCTTTTAAGGTAATCGAGTCTCGATCTTAATGCCGAGATGGTCATGTCCCCGCAACGTGAACATGAGCCATCCACGAACGCAGTCTCAGCATGCTGGAAGCCCAGACATGTGACACAGCGATCGTGGCCGTCACGAGGAGCGATGTATCGACCGCACTCATCTTTAACATCTTGACATCTTTAAAAAGACGCAAATCGACCCGTATCTCTTTTATGAAAGAAATTTGCTCTTTCAGAGGTGTTGAAGCGCTCAGGGGAACGCGGGAGCTGTCGCAGGAAACCCAGACGAACCGCTGAATCTCGCCGTCACACCAACACCAGCTTTTGCTTGTAGCACTCCGGTGAAAGCAGCACGCGGTGTGCTCGGCTCCGAAGCGAAAGCTTGAATGCGAGTTGCTCGCGTTGCTCCTTATATACCATCTCGCGATGCAAATCACGCAGACCAAGGTACTTTGTGTACCATTGGTTCGTTTTGTACCACTCGAAGGGGATTGGGCTCTCGGGCAAGATCCCATTCGTAACGTCGAACGTGACCGACTGAAAGGGAACCCTCGTTCCCTGAAGGAGGGAACGGAGACGCCACATCGGTGACCGACGAATATGGGATATCGCTTCGATAGACCAATCTACTTTGAGTGTAAACTAAACGAGCCAATGCACATTGGCATGCAATTATTGCATCCAGCTGCCGCTGATCACTGCGTTAGTATAAGAAGGCAGCAGGTGCAATGCATACCAGGTTTTCACTGAGGAGCCAAGCCGGGGACCCGGCAGCTCAGTGGCAGTACAGAAACCATGGCGACGGGACGTGGCGTCTCCGTTCCCTCCTTCAGGGAACGAGGGTTACCATACATAACCGAGACTTTCCCTTTCAGTCGGTCACTCTCGATGCCACATCGGTGACCGACGAATATGGGATCCCTATCAAAGCGCCATTGGTGCTGCCCCTTCCAGTGCCCTGTGCGAGCCACCTGCGCCCCTATTAGGTGTAGGCTGGGGCTCAGAACAAGTAGCTCCACTCACCGTTGTCAAAGCACTACCTCACTGGGTGAGATTGGATAACACAGGGAAAACATACCCGTTCTGCTTGGAACCGGGATGCTGTGGAAGCCCCATCCTTCCCAAAGGAGGTCTCGGAGACAAATTTACATATAGCATCCATTTAGGAGTATACAGAGAAATTTGAGGTGATTAAAAACCCTCTTGGGAAGGCAGTAGTCTGCCGGGGAAACACTGGCTCTAAGGCTATACCATGGACTATACAAATACAAGTACCGCTTAGATCTCAATATGGAACCCACTCTTCCGTGGTTTTCAAGGATTCATCATGAAGCCCTGGTGCTGGACGTTCCACCGCGTCCAGCTGCTTAGGATAATGGAGGATCTCAACAGGGTCTACAGTACGGACACTCTGGAGCAGATTAAGCAAGCCAACACTAACCGGGGCCTCTCAGTGCCACTACCCATTTGAGGTGAGAACACAGGAGGATACCGGCTCTACACGAAGGCTATAGAACCTAGCGAACGTGTTAGGGGTCGCCCAGCCCACAGCTCTACAAATATCTGTCAGCGAGGCGCCACGAACCAGCGCCCAGGAGGATGCAACACTTCTAGTTGAGTGAGCTCGCAACCTGAACGGGCAGGGCACACCCTGAGCCTGATAAGCCAGGGTTATGGTGTCCACAATCCAGTGGGCCATCCTCTGCTTGGAGACAGCACTCCCCTTCTGCCGACCTCCATAACAGACAAAGAGCTGGTCTGAGGTCCTGAAGCTTTGTGTCCGGTCTACGTAGCACCTTAATGCTCGGATGGGACAAAGCACAGCCAGAGGTGGGTCTGCCTCCTCCAGGGGCAGTGCTTGCAGGTTCACCACTTGGTCTTTGAAGGATGTAGTGGGAACCTTGGGCACGTAGCCAGGCTGGGGCCTCAGGATTACCTGGGAGTCAGCCAACTCTAGGCACGAACCGAACCCTACCCTCTTGATGGAGGCCACTGCAAGCAGGAGCAGAGTTTTCAATGAAAGAAACTTTAGCTCAACTGAATGCAAAGGCTCGAATGGGCCCTGCTGTAGTGATTTAAGCACTAGAGTCGGGTCCCAAGGGGGTATAGAGGGGGGCCAGGAAGGATTTAACCTCCTGGCCCCTCTAAGGAGCCTGACAATGAGGTCATGCTTTCGGTCGACTTCCCATTCACGGGGTCATTGTATGCAGCAATAGCGGCAACCTGGACTTTGAGGGTGGAGGGAGACAGCCTTCGCTCCAGCCCTTGCTGCAGAAAGGATAGCACGACCGCAATTGGGCATCCTTGGGGGTCTTCTCGGCGAGAAGAACACCACTCAATGAACAGGTTCCACCTCAAGGCGTTAGCATGTCTCGTAGACGGTGCTCTTGCTGAAGTGATGGTGTTCACTACCTTTTTGGGTAGGTCACCTAGAACCTCCGCGTCCCGTCCAGGGACCAGACATGGAGTTTGCAAAGGTCTGGACGCGGGTGCCAAATGGTGCCCCGTCTCTGAGTCAGTAAATCCCTCCTCAGAGGACCCGGCCAAGGAGGGACTGTCAAGAGAAGCACTAGTTCGGGGAACCAGGTCCGTGTAGGCCCATATGGTGCTACTAGCAAGACTAGCTCCTCGTCCTCCCGGACTTTGCAGTGTTTGTGCGAGAAGGCTCAATGGGGGAAATGCACACTTTTGTAGGTCCCGCTGCCAGCTGTGTGCCAGTGCGTCCGTGCCGAGAGTTCACGCCTACTTTTGGGACTCAGCCATAAAGCCAGTGCTGAAGCAATCTCATATGTAATAGGCCGAGCGGTGTAAGTGCCGCGGCCGCCATATGCCCCAGGAGCCTATGAAAGAGTTTCAGTGGGACCGCTGTCCTGCCCTTGAATGTATTCAAGCAGGCTAGCACCGACCGCCCACGTTCCTCTGTGAGGCGTGCTGTCTGTTCGACCGAATCCAACTCCATACTGAGAAAAGAGATCCCTCTCAGCCGCCCGGGAAAGCATAGCTGACACTTCGGCGTCCGACTCAGGCCTTGCCACCGTCCCAGAGGGCAGCAGCGCAGCCGAATCTTCATCCGACAGCTCTCCCTCCGATGCTGAGATCGACATCCAGTCGGAGGGGGGCCCACTGGATACCGCTGGTCACCTCAGCGTGCTTGACGCCCAGACACGTGAGGCAGCGACCGTGAACGCACGGGTGAAACGGCATCCTTAAAAGGACAATCCGTCATCTTTATAAAGACGCACCCATGGAGCTCTTTTAGAGAGAATTTGCTCTTTTAGGAAATGCCTTTTCAATGCTGAGGCGCACAGAGGAGATTACCGCTTGCCACGCGACAGGGGGTAGTGCAGCCTGAAGTGTGCAACCCACTGGATACTGGAACGACCGCCACTGTAGCGCCGTGTCGCCAACACAGGAAGCTTCCCAGAGCGTGCTGAACTCGCAGTTCAACGTAGACACAGTTGAGGTAAGCAGAACGATACTGTCACTCGGCTTCAAAGCGAAAAGCAATGCACCTGCTGCCTTCTTATACTCACACAGTGATCAGCAGCAGCTGGATGCAATAATTGCATGCCAATGTGCATTGGCTCGTTTAGTTTACACTGAAAGTAGATTGGTCTATCGAAGCAATATCCCATATTCGTCGGTCACCGACGTGGCGTCGAGAGTGACCGACTCAAAGGGAACTCATGTATACTGTTTTATCCGCATTCACTTAAGCCCCTGATCCCCTGAAAAATGTTTGCACTATTTTTATTGCTTCCCTTACACTCAAGAGATCTTGCAGCAAAAGCGTAGTATCATCAGCGTATTGAAATATTTTATTCTTTCCTCCCTCTATGCCTATCCTTTTTATTCTCCCTTCCTGTTTTACCATTAATTCCAGTGGTTCCGCAACTAACACATATAAAAGTGCAGACAATGGGCAACCAGGTCTAATTGATCTTGTTATTTTAAAACACTCTGTTAAAAACCCATTACATTTTACTCTCGTTACAGCACCTTTATATAAAATCTTAACCCATTTAATAAAATTCCCTCCAAATCCAAAACTATTCAAAACCCAAAATAAAAAATCATGCTCTACCATGTCAAAAGCCTTCTCAAAGTCCAAACTGATTATAAAACCATCTTCTTTATTTTCATTAATATATCTTATAGTATCTTTTATGCTCATTGTTGTATCCGCAATGTCTCTTCCTTTAATACTGTAAGCTTGGTTTATTTCAATTATTCTGGGCATCACTTATTTTAATCTGTTAGCTAAAACTTTTGATAAAATCTTCAGATCAGTGTTAAGCATTGTTATAGGCCTATAATTCTTTAAATCCACTTTGTTTCCTTTCCTTTTATATATCAGCTTCATTACTCCCATTCCCATCCTTTCGTTCATCTCACCTTTCCTTAAAATCTCGTCAAATACTTATTTTAAGATAGTTGTTAAGAAATATTTAAAAACAATGTAAAACTAACTCCCCAACCCATCTATCCCTGTACTTTTTCTTTTGTTTAATCCAATTATCATTCTTTAAAACCTCTGTATTTAAAATCCAGACTCCCGGCCCTTTTTGCACTTTACTCCAGTCTACTTTAAAAAATAAAAACTTGTGATCGCTAAAGCTGGTTTCTTCATACTTAATCTTTTCTATAAAATTCTCCACATTTCTTGTACATAAAATAAAGTCTATTCTTGTTTCACACACAAACTACCCCACTGTTTGCCTCCTTAAAAATTCTTTTATCTTTTCATTTCTTTCTCTCCACACATCGATGATATTATTTTCTCCCATTAATGCTTTTAATTCTTTTCTCCCCTTGTCATTTTTAAAAACCATTCCTTCTGCCATGTCTTGTTTACTAAAAACTGTGTTAAAATCCCCTATCATTATTATTTCCTTATACTTGTTTACGATATTTCTTAAAACATTAAAAAATTATTTATTTTCCTTCTCCTCTGTTCGCGCAATGTACATTTACTTAAATCAGTTTGCGTCCTTCACAATTTACTTCCACCACCATCCATTTGCCCATTTTATCTTTATACACTAATCTACTTGCATTAAAAATATATTTTCTTATTAAAAACACCACTCCTCTTCCAAACCTTCCATCCCCATTGTTATATTAAATATCCCCTTTTTCTAGAATTTTCCACATTTGGTTTTACCTTTAATGTTCGCCTTCCTATTTGTCCTCTCCCCCATCTGTACTTTTCCATGTTATCCATCTTTGTTTCTTCTTCACTGTCCATTTCTTTGTTTTGATCATTCATTCCTTGTCCATCTCTCTCCACGTCATCCAGAAGATTTTTTAAAACTGTCCAATATTTCAATTTCCGTCCATTGGGTGTCCTGTTCTGTTGTAGGTTCCTTGTCCATCTCTGTCCACGTAATCCAGAAGATTTTTAAAACTGTCCAATATTTCAATTTCCGTCCATAGGGTGTCCTGTTCTGTTGTACATTCCTTGTCTGCATCATTTACTTTTCCTCCTTCTTTCTCTCTGTTGCTCGCTCCTCCTTCTGTTTTTTTTTGTTGCAATCCGTCTTCCTCTTGTCCTACATCAGTTTCTCTTTCCTCCTCACTGTTTCCTTCTTGCACCTGTCCGTCCAACTGAAGTCCCATACCTCCTTCCTCTCCTTTTATCTAACATTCACATTTATTTAAAACTTGTTGACACCCCAGGCATCTGACAGCATTGCAATCTCTTGCAAAGTGTCCACTCTCCTCGCACTTATAGCAGTTAAAATCTGGGCAGTCTTTCAGCAGGTGTCCAGGGCTCATGCACAGCCTACAGGTCTTCACCTGATGGCTGTGCATCACCCTAAAATACTGCTGCACTTCTGCTGTTTCCAGCTTTGAGCTATATGGAAACGATGCCAAATCTTTGGGGAATCTCACTTTTAGGAACCTTGTTCCGTCTTCTATGTTAGTGCACGGGTAGCATCTTCTTTTTATCTGCGAAATGGGATTAACTCCCCATCCTTCCAATTTAGCTAAAATTTATTTGTCATCAATATAGATGGGCAGGTGCATGAAGGAAACAACATGTCTCTGTTTTGCAAATTTTTTACCTCACAGTTCACTCCCATTATTATCAGTCCATCAATCAGTTTGTAACATGTTTCTTCTTTCTCCATTGTTAATTCGTATTATTTTCCTTATCTTGGCCTTAGTGCCAGAATTTTCCCATGTCCACATTGTTTTGATACAGCCTTGATAATATCTTCCCCTCTCACCTCGATAACATTCTCTACGTTCACAATCACTGTAGCCTCCTTTAGATATTTTCTTTCAAGAAATTTCTCCCCCATGCCTTGGTTATTTCCATTTTCAGCTCGTAGTCGATTTCCCAGTCTAGTGTCATTTGCCGATCGTGTCTCTCCGCCAAGTACAGTGTCATTTTCCATTCATTTCCCTCCAGTCGGTCCTGTGTCGTTATCCATTAATCAGTCCATTTTAAGAGAAAAACAAAAAACAGAGAAACCACCCTCCAGCCAGCAGAAAAGCTGCTGTAAGGTGGTTAAAAACTGAAAAACCACACAAAAAACTAAAGTCCAAAAACAACTCACAAAGTCAAAGTCAAAGTCACCTTTATTTATATAGCGCTTTAAACAAATTACATTGCGTCAAAGCAACTGAACAACATTCATTAAGAAAACAGTGTCAATAATGCAAAAATGATAGTTAAAGGCAGTTCATCATTGGATTCAGTTATGTCATCTCTGTTCAGTTAAATAGTGTCTGTGCATTTATTTGCAATCAAGTCAACGATATCGCTGTAGATGAAGTGTCCCCAACTAAGCAAGCCAGAGGCGACAGCGGCAAGGAACCGAAACTCCATCGGTGACAGAATGGAGAAAAAAACCTTGGGAGAAACAAGGTTCAGTTGGGGGGCCAGTTCTCCTCTGACCAGACGAAACCAGTAGTTCAATTCCAGGCTGCAGCAAAGTCAGATTGTGCAGAAGAATCATCTGTTTCCTGTGGTCTTGTCGTGGTGCTCCTCTGAGACAAGGTCTTTACAGGGGATCTGTATCTAGAGGATTATAATGTAAATCATTATAATCATCTATCATAGAGGATTATAATGTAAAAGGAGCTCATTCAAATACTGAGGTGCTAAACCATTCAGGGCTGTATAAGTAATAAGCAATATTTTAAAATCTATACGATGCTTGATAGGGAGCCAGTGCAGTGTTGACAGGACCGGGCTAATATGGTCATACTTCCTGGTTCTAGTAAGAACTCTTGCTGCTGCATTTTGGACTAGCTGTAGTTTGTTTACTAAGCGTGCAGAACAACCACCCAATAAAGCATTACAATTATCTAAACTTGAGGTCATAAATGCATGGATTAACATTTCTGCATTTGACATTGAGAGCATGGAAAATATAGAGCTGAGTATCATCCGCATTACAGTGAAAGCTAACACCATGTTTCCTGAAGATATCTACCAAGGGTAACATATAAAGCGTGAAGTGTAGCGGCCCTAGTACTGAGCCTTGAGGTACTCCATACTGCACTTGTGATCGATAGGATACATCTTCATTCACTGCTACAAACTGATGGCGGTCATATAAGTACGATTCAAACCATGCTAATGCACTTCCACTGATGCCAACAAAGTGTTCAAGTCTATGCAAAAGAATGTTGTGGTCAATTGTGTCAAACGCAGCACTAAGTTCCAATAAAACTAACAGAGAGATACACCCACGATCAGATGATAAGAGCAAATCATTTGTAACTCTAAGGAGAGCAGTCTCAGTACTATGATACGGTCTAAATCCTGACTGGACATCCTCACATATACCATTTTTCTCTAAGAAGGAATATTATTGTGAGGATACCACCTTTTCTAGTATCTTGGACAGAAAAGGGAGATTCGAGATTGGTCTATAATTAACCAGTTCTTTGGGGTCAAGTTTTTGGGGACATATCCTAATGACAATGAGGAATTAATAATAGTCAGAAGAGGATCTATGACTTCTGGAAGCACCTCTTTTAGGAGCTTAGATGGTATAGGGTCTAACATACATGTTGTTGGTTTAGATGATTTAACAAGTTTATACAATTCTTCCTCTCCTATAGTAGAGAATGAGTGGAACTGTTCCTCAGGGGGTCTATAGTGCACTGTCTGATGTGATACTGTAGCTGACAGCTGAATGGTTGCAATTTTATCTCTAATAGTATTGATTTTAGAAGTAAAGTAGTTCATAAAGTCTCTGTGGCGCAATAGGCTAGCGCGTTCGGCTGTTAACCGAAAGGATAGTGGTTCGAGCCCACCCAGGGACAAAGGAAGCTTTTGGGGTGGTGTTAGCGCAGTGGACAAGACGCATGCCTGTGGTGTGAGAGACCCGGGTTTGAATCCACTGTGAAACGCCAGTGTGTCTCTGAGCAAGACACTTAACCCCTAGTTGCTCCAGAGGCGTGCAACCTCTGACATATATAGCAATTGTAAGTCGCTTTGGATAAAAGAGTCAGCTAAATGAATAAATGTAAATGTAAAGCCATTACTGCTGTGGTGTTGGGAAATGTCAACACTTGTTGAGGCTTTATTTTTCGTTAATTTAGCCACTGTATTGAATAAATACCTGGGGTTATGTTTGTTTTCTTCTAAAAGAGAAGAAAAGTAATCGGCTCTAGCAGTTTTTAATGCTTTTCTGTAGGATATGTTACTTTCCCGCCAAGCAATACGAAATACCTCTAGTTTTGTTTTCCTCCAGCTGCGCTCCATTTTTCGGGCTGCTCTCTTTAGGGTGCGAGTATGCTCATTATACCATGGTGTCAAACTGTTTTCCTTAACCTTCCTTAAGCGTAAAGGAGCAACTTTATTTAAAGTGCTAGAAAAGAGAGAGTCCATAGTTTCTGTTACATCATCAAGTTGTTCTGAGGTTTTGGATATGCTAAGGAATTTGGTTACATCAGGAAGATAACTTAAAAAGCAGTCTTTTTTGTTAGAAGTGATGGTTCTTCCATACTTGTAACAAGAAGTAGAATTTACAATTTTGGCTATATGAAGTTTGCACAGAACTAAATAATGATCTGAGATATCATCACTTGGCTGAATAATTTCAACATCATCAACTTCAATTCCATGTGACAGTATTAAATCTAGAGTATGATTTCGACAATGAGTATGTCCTGAAACGTGTTGTCTAACCCCAGTAGAGTTCAGAATGTCTATAAATGCTGATCCCAATGCATCTTTTTCATTATCAACATGGATTTTAAAATCACCAACTATTAAAACTTTATCTGCAGCCAGAACTAACTCGGATGTAAAATCACCAAACTCTTTAATAAAGTCTGTATGGTGCCCTGGTGGCCTGTATACAGTAGCCAGTACAAACATAACAGGGGATTTATCATTAACATTTGTTTCCCTGGATAATGTTATATGAAGCACCATTACTTCAAACGAATTATACTTGAAGCCTGCCCTTTGAGAAATCCTGAAAACATTGTTATAAATTGCACTTTTAAATTTTCCAAGATGTCAGGCGCTCTGGCTCCCGGTAAGCATTTGACTATGGTGGCTGGTGTCTCTATATTCACGTTCCGTACAATAGAATCACCAATAACTAGAGCACTTTCATCAGGTTTCTCAGTGGGTGCATCA
This sequence comes from Carassius carassius, assembly GCF_963082965.1. Taxonomy (NCBI): domain Eukaryota; kingdom Metazoa; phylum Chordata; class Actinopteri; order Cypriniformes; family Cyprinidae; genus Carassius; species Carassius carassius. The sequence continues at coordinate 30,087,038 of NC_081779.1, forward strand.
CTGAGTGGGGAGAACCTGTTTAATGTTTTGATCGGAACAGAAGAGCGGTGTTTTGACCCACGACTACGCTGCCTCACCGTCACCCAGTTGCCCTGCTGCAGGGGCTCTGTTTCCAGAACCGAACAATGTACAGGAATCCCTGAGCTAGACGCATTCAAAGCCGTATCTAGAGCCCTAACATTCTTACTGTCCTCAATTAAAGTTTGGATGCGTGTCTCTAATTCTGAAATCTTCTCTGTCAGCCTAACTATTTCCCTGCATTTATCACATGTGAATCCCTCATCAGCGACAAAGATTGATAAACTGTACATGTGGCAAGAGGTGCAAGTAACAATGACAGTAGAAGCCATTACTCACCGTGCTTGATGAAATATTCTTACTGCGTTTGTTTGATGAACTTGTGAAAAACTGGAGCGAGAGGAGGAAAGAAAACCACAAACAAACATAAACAGAAAAATCTAAATGGAGGAGAGCCTTCCTCTTCCAACTGCAGCCAGCTCTTCCTGTACTTCCTGTAACTATAAAAGTAGAGAAGAAAACCCAAAAGCTTACAGCACCTGGTATTCCCAGGCGGTCTCCCATCAAAGTACTAACCAGGCCCAAACCTGCTTATATTCCGAGATTGGGCATAGACTCTATTTTTTTTGTCTTGCAATATTATTAGATAATTAGTAAAAAAATCCAAAAGCTTACAGCACCTGGTATTCCCAGGGGGTCACCCATCCACCCACATAGCAAACGTACTTGGCCCACATGTGGCCTCAAGGTGGCACTGCTGGCCTCCTGTCGGCAATGGCACTTACCCTTTCAGCCAGAGCTGGCCCATGTGTGGCAATGACGGCACGGCGGGGATCCGGCAAACAACATGAGGGCTGATTGTTGGTGGGAGGAGTGTGGCCCAGATCAGTCCAGTGATATGTGGCCCAAATCAGGCTAAGATCTGGCAGCATATTATGTGACCCATGATAAACAAGATAAATACAATATTGCATGATAATGGTTAAATGATCACATACATTTTAATGTACAGTGTAGTATTGTGAAAAGTTGTCTTTGAAATGGCAAGTCAAAACAGAATGAAACATTATCATTAAAAAATTAAGCAAATCAGTCAAGTGCATTAAACTGCACTTAATCATAGTTGTATAAAATGTTATATTAATATTCTTGGTACAAATAATCTTAGAATCCCTACATGATAAGAAAGAGAGAGAGAGTATTTAACCGTTATAATGTAATATTTCTTTGGTTTACTATGGGACACTGTTACAAACACGCCAGGTTCCACCTCCACACAATCACAGCGCACACCCTCACCTGAGTACTGAACCATCACCACCCGATCCTCATCACCAGTCATCCACCACAGCACCATAAAAGCCACACACACGCACCCAGTCATTGTCCGGTCACGTTCGCGGCAAGATCATTCCTGTGCGCTAACTATAAGGACTAACTCCTCTTTACCTTCTCTCCAAAGATAATCTCCGAAGACTCCTCTTACATCTTCTCTCTAAGGATTGCCTCCAAGATCCTCAAAGCCCCAACGGTGCGTGTGTCCTCACTTCCCGCTCCTCTGCTTGTGTCTTTAAATAAATACCAACTTCATCTGTTACTCCTCTGTCTCCGAGTGATCCGTTACAGATGACCGGACCAGCACCGAGAGACACAAGCATGAACCTCACGGACCCCTTCCAGGAATTAGTGGATGCACTCCGTCGGACACTCATGTCAGCACCCGCATCACCACCACCAGCGAGCACTTCCGCTGATCCCGTCATCCCTCCTTCACCTGCCGTGCACGCCAGTCCCATGGCCCGTCCAGCACCCTACTCTGGTTTGGCAGAGGAATGCAGCGGTTTCCTGCTTCAGTGTTCACTGGTCCTGGAGATGCAACCACTCTCATATCCAACGGACCGATCCAAGGTAGCTTTCATAATTTCCCAGTTACAAGGCAAGGCATTGCAGTGGGCAGATTCTCTCTGGACTCAGAATAACCCTGTAACCCAGTCATATTCTAGCTTCATCGAACATTTCCGGGAAGTTTTCGGCAAACCTGCCTGGGACTCCTCGATAGGTGAGAGACTATACAATTTGAAACAAGGGAAAATGTCTGTCAATGATTATGCCTTGCAGTTCAGAACTCTGGCGGCCTCTAGTGGGTGGAATGAACAGGCCCTTCTCACTACCTATCGCGAAGGACTGGAACCCAGAGTGCGGTTGCATCTCGCTGCATACGAGGATACCATCGGCCTTGAGCGATTCATCCAGCTGTCCATCCGCTTCGCCACTCGTATGCAGTCGTGCTTAGAAGAGCACCAGGGCCAGGCGCATTCCTCCACACCGCTCTGCCGACCAGAGAAACGTCAGCTCCCCAGAACCAGCCAACGAACCCATGTTAGTGGATTCATACCGCCTCACGATGGCGGAGCGTCAAAGACGGCTGGCCCAGAATCTTTGTTATAGATTCATAGCTGGGTGCCCCGTTCATCCTCCTCGTCCCATGGTGAGTGTCATCCTTCCTTCATGATACCAAATGAAACCACTCACCACTGTTGTGACACTTACTGCGGCTGATGTGTCTCTTCCAGTTTCCGCCCTCCTCGATTCTGGGTCAGCCGGCAACTTCATCTCCGGCGCCCTCTGCCGTCAGCTCAGGCTCCCAACCATGGCCACGCCGGCCGCTTACCAGATCCACACAATCACCGGCAGGCCGTTAAGCAAGAAGTATGTACGCCACTGCGTGGGCCCTATCTCACTTCAGACAGGACTCCTTCATCACGAGGACATCCATCTGCTGGTTCTGGAGGATTCCACCACTGACGTCATCCTAGGGCGCCCATGGTTGGAGCAGCACAACCCAGTGATCTCCTGGAAGACCGGAGAAATCCTGAAGTGGGGCGAAGCCTGATTTCAATCATGTATCTCCGGCAGTCCTGTTCCAGTGGAACGTCCCCCCGAACCACTACCAGTCTACTCCACATCTATTGAAAGCCCTGTCGAGAACCAGTCCATCTCCATACCCCAGTGCTACGCCCCCTTCAGTGATGTCTTCTGCCCGAAGCGGGCCTCCAAGCTGCCTCCACACCGGCCGTGGGACTGTGCAATAGATCTGCTGCCGGGTGAACCAGTGCCTAAGAAACGGATCTATCCCCTATCCGTTCCCGAGGAGAAGGCCATGGAGGATTACATCAGGGAGGCGCTGGCTCAAGGATACATCCGCCCATCTACCTCCCCTGCTGCTTACAGTTTCTTCTTCGTGGCCAAGAAGGATGGAGGTTTACGGCCATATATTGATTATAGAGCCCTTAAAACGATAACTCAGAAGTTTCGTTATCCTCTTCCCCTCATCCCAGCGGCCCTAGAACATCTCCGTGGTGCCACTGTGTTCACCAAGTTGGACCTCCGCAGCGCGTATAACCTCATACGGATACGTGAGGGGGACGAGTGGAAGACCGCCTTCATCACCCCTACTGGTCACTACGAGTATTGCGTTATACCGTTATGCGTTATGCATCAACCCTCAGTGCAGTTCCGGATGGCATCCGGATGGATGAGGGGAAGGTAAGCGCCGTCAGGGATTGGCCCATTCCTACCACTATAAAGGAACTGCAGCGATTCCTTGGCTTCACCAACTTTTATAGACGATTCATTCAGAATTTTAGTACTATCACCAGTCCTCTAACCAACCTCCTTCGTCAGAAGCCCAAGTCCCTGTCATGGATTCCAGGCCTTGAAGCTGGCCTTCACGACCGCCCCACTCCTCGTGCATCCAAACCCAAAGTTACCATTCGTTGTGGAAGTGGACGCCTCTACCACTGGAGTGGGAGCGGTCCTATCTCAGCAGCAGGGGACGCCCAGCCGCCTCCATCCATGTGCCTTCTTTTCCAGGAAACTCAACCCGGCAAAGGTAAATTATGACATCGGGAAAAGGGAGCTACTTGCCATCAAGCTTGCCCTGGAGGAGGAGCTTGCCCTCCGTCAACCCACCACCGGACTCACACCCTTCCAGTGCGTACTTGGCTACCAGCCACCTCTATTCCCCTGGTCTGGAGAGCCCTCTGATGTTCCCGCGGTCGACTATTGGTTCCGGGAGAGCGAGAGGGTCTGGGACGCGGCCCATCACCAACTGCAACGGGCGCTCCATAGACGCAGGACGGCAGCCGACCTTCGCCGTTCCGAGGCTCCCCAGTATCAACCCGGTCAGAAGGTCTGGCTGTCTACCCGGGACATCCGCCTGCGTCTACCTTGCCGCAAGCTCAGTCCCAGATTCATTGGCCCGTTCACAATCACCCAGCAGATCAATCCGGTCACCTACAAACTCCAACTTCCCCCTGAGTATCGGATTCACCCCACTTTCCATGTCTCACTCTTAAAACCTCACCATCCTTCTGTTCTTCCCTCCACAGAACCTGGCGAGACGGAAGCCCCCCCTCCTCTTCTCCTAGTTGACGGCACAGCCTACTCGGTCAAGGACATCCTGGACTCCCGGCGGCGTGGTGGGCAGCTGGAATACTTAGTGGACTGGGAAGGATACGGTCCAGAGGAACGTTCCTGGGTCCCACGCAACGACATCTTGGATCCCGCCTTGCTGGATACCTTCCACTCCAGACACCCCAACCGACCGGCTCCCAGGGGAAGAGGACGCCCACCACCAAAATGTAAAAGATTGGATGACAAATAATTTTCTCCAATTAAATTCGGATAAGACAGAGATATCAATTATTGGACCAAAAAACACTACACAGAGTCTTGTAGATTACAATTTGCAACTAGACGGATGTACTGTTACGTCCTCTACAGTCAGAAATCTGGGTGTTATATTAGACAGCAATTTGTCTTTTGAAAATCATATTTCCAATGTTAAAAAAACTGCATTCTTCCATCTTAGAAACATTGCCAAGCTACGAAACATGTTATCTGTTTCTGATGCAGAAAAGCTAGTTCATGCAATCATGACCTCTAGACTGGACTATTGTAATGCACTTCTAGGTGGTTGTCCTGCTTCATCAATATATATATATATATATATATATATATATATATATATATATATATATATATATATATATATATATACAGTACAGACCAAAAGTTTGGACACACCTTCTTGATAAAGAGTTTTCTTTATTTTCATGACTATGAAAATTGTAGATTCACACTGAAGGCATCAAAACTATGAATTAACACATGTGGAATTATATATGGAATTATATACATAACAAAAAAGTGTGAAACAACTGAAAATATGTCATATTCTAGGTTCTTCAAAGTAGCCACCTTTTGCTTTGATTACTGCTTTGCACACTCTTGACATTCTCTTGATGAGCTTCAAGAGGTAGTCACCTGAAATGGTCTGCCAACAGTCTTGAAGGAGTTCCCCAAGAGATGCTTAAAACTTGTTGGCCCTTTTGCCTTCTGTCTGCGGTCCAGCTCACCCCTAAACCATCTTGATTGGGTTCAGGTCCGGTAACTGTGGAGGCCAAGTCATCTGGCGTAGCACCCCATCAATCTCCTTCTTGGTCAAATAGCCCTTGATGCCTTCAGTGTGACTCTACAATTTTCATATTCATGAAAATAAAGAAAACTCTTTGAATGAGAAGGTGTGTACAAACTTTTGGCCTGTACTGTATATATATATATATACGGATAAAAAGCTAAATGTTTTCATTTCCTTTTCATTTCGGTTCATTCTTGGTTTAAAAAAAATCTTCAGGTTCCATTTGCAGAGCGAAATGAGAACGGTCCAGCATTTAGCAATAATTATTATTAACTCTGTTATTATTCCTGATTTTTTTCAAACTACTAACAATTTGCATTTTAGAATTATGCCTTATGTGTGACCAGAAATGTAATATTTTCTGTTTCAGCTGTTTGATAGCACTGGTGCCTCGCGCACATATTCACTGGAAACAGCAATCGTTCACCAAACATTCAGCGTTAGCGGCGGTCAATTTACTCCACATATTGTTCATTATGATTTTTTTCCATTGATACTGAAACACGCGTGAACTACAAAGCATATTTTACCTCATGAATAATAGTTAATCTTCAAATGGGCAACATCACGAATATGGAAACGGATTTCTCCCGAGTGAGAGAATGAGAAAGCCCAACCTTATGCTTAGCTTTAAATTATTATTATTTGTTTGTTTATAGCTTAGCCTATATTATTGATTATGTTTATCCATTAGAAATATATATTTTAATTCTTGTTTTGTTCTGATATATTTTTTAAATTTAAAGGATTTGTTGTAAAGTGAAGGGAACTAATTATATCCTGTTGGTACATTATAACATTATTATGCCAGCCGTTATTTTTTCTAAATGTAATAAGATGCAACTTATACATGATTTATATAATAAAAAAAAAAAAAAAAAAAAGGCAGGAAACAAAAAAGGTGATTAATCCGTTAAAATGCAACCTATACACGACTCATATTTTTTCCTCTCAAAAAACTTTATTTATTTTTTAGCGTGTTTAAAATAAATAAGTAAATAAATAAAGAAAGAAAACATGCAGCAAATGAAAATAGGCGATTAATCCGTTAAAATTTGTTACTCTGGGTTAACAGAAATTATAATTATTAGATACTTCAGAAAAGAGCCTGCATGGGCCTTATCTAGGATTTTTTTTTTTTCATTGCATCTGAAAATGACTTCGTTCATCACATTCACTTCACGAGCTGTGGCGCAGATCAGCCTCCCGCAATGCTCAGCTGTGGACGATTTAAAAATTTTCGATATATAGGTTGCTGTCCCATTTTATACAGTAGTTATTCGTTTAAAAAAATCGAACTATATTGTTAGTTCTAATTATATTGTTAACACAAGTTAATTTAGGCTATTTAACATGCACTGTGACATTTTATCCTTTTTAATTCATAAACTCCTTGAAATTTTAAAGTTAGTTTAATAGTATTTAAATTCAAGTTTAAAAATAGGTTTTAACTGCTTAAATTATTTCTTTATGAATTAATAATATGTGTTTATTCTTTAAGAAAATAAGGGAGAAAATAAGGGACGATCCAAATAATTATTTTGCATCACCTATTTATGTAGGCTACAATTATTCAAAAATAAAGAAAGAAATAAAGAAATGTCATAAAAAAATACCATCGGCCTGAGTAAATATGAATTTTATAGAATTGTGTAAATTATAGAATCGTGACTTTAAAGCATTGGTTCCCAACCTGGGGTCCGCGCCTGGGGGGGCGCGGGAGCGGATATGCTTTGAGGTGAATAAAGATGCATAAAATGTTCTACTAATAATATTATATAAAAATATTTTTTAGTTTTTAAAAAATCATATGCTAATAATGCCGCTTTCATGCTGTTACTACACAGCGCTTATAAGAGATCCAGTAAAGAAAGCATTTGAATTTGCCACAGAAGTAATAACATCGCTGTGAGATCTAGAGAGAAACATTCACATTTCTCCATTATTAACGGATCAAACAGCGCATTGGAAACCAGGAAGAAACATTGTGTCGTGAATGAACTATCCAGTGTCCAGATCTGCAACATTCACCATGGATTTACTGTAGTAACACTAACTGCAAGCATGAAAGTTTGTCAGGAATAGTAGGCTATAATGCCTTCAAGTAACATTACGTCGGTTTTATTTTGACATTATGAATACAATTGCTGCCCTCAAATGTTAATCTGAAATAAAATTAACCTTGGTTTATAACTACTACAATATTTAATTTTTTCCAAGAAGCTGTTTTTTTTTATATGCTCATAAGAAGAATCAATTATAGCTCCAGAATTACTCAAAGTAAAAAATATCACACTTTATTATGTTAGTTTTAATATAAAAAAAAAGAAATCAGGGAAATTTCTCTGGCATTTCTTTCTTTTTGCTGTATCAAAAACGTACTGAACCGTACCGTGACACAAGTGTATCGTATCGAACCGAACCGTGAATTTTGTGAACCGTTACACCCCTTTTATATATATATATATATATTAGTGCTGGGAAAAAAATTAATCGCATCCAAAATAAAAGTTTGTGTTTGCATAATATATGTGTGTGAACTCTTTTAATTATTTTGTATATAAATACACGCATATGCATGTATTAATTTACATTTTTTTGCATGTATATACTGTATATACATTTATACATAATTTATATTATATATAAATATAAATAATTTATATATAAATAAATAAAAATATTAAATATATACATGCATATGTGTGTATTTATATATACAAAATAATTATACACAGTACACACATATATATTATGCAAACACAAACTTTTATTTTGAATGCGATTAATTTTTTCCCAGCAATAATATATATATATATATATATATATATATATATATATATATATATATATATATATATATATATATATATATATATAGATATGGGGGGGGGGGGGGTGTCACGGATTGTTAAATATGTACATGGGCGGGCCCCAAGGAAAAAGGTTGGGAACCACTGCTTTAAAGGTTAGTGAAAATACTGTGAAATTACAAATTGCATTGGATTTTAGAGCATAACGACTGAAGGTTTATGAAACGTTAGCCAATAAAGCATTTTTTTTAAACAATGGAACTTAAAGTTGTGAACTAAAATATCATTTTAACCATACAGCATGTGATTAAATAAAATGCATACTTTTCATAACGTTTCATTATTCATAAAATGCATAATGTTTCTGGTGTTTGGATTTGTACTTCAATATGATGAGCTCCAAGTTTAAGAATAGCCCTAGACTAGTTTCTCTCTCTCTCTCTCTCTCTCTCTCTCTCTCTCTCTCTCTCTCTATTTAACTCTCTCTTTAACAGCATTAGCTCGATGAAATACGTCTTCCTTCAGTTAAAATGAATGTTTTCCTGCCTTGCTAAATGTTGGTCTCATGGTCAATAAATTGTATTCGCCTCAATCTGATTTAGTAAATTCAAACCGCAGACGGTGAAGCTGCTTCAGTTAGCGGAGTCCCGTGCGCTGTGAGGCAGGAACAGAGGATTCCGCTTGGTTTTAAAGCCTTCCACAAACACCCACGATCACAAATAACAATGATTTTCATAAAATAATTATTAATTGATAATTTGTTATTATCATTATGGTCTTGTGAAAATAATAGTATGGGCTGCGAGAAAATAATGAATACAAAGAGTAGTGCTGCTGAGTGCAGGCATGTTTCAGCCCAGTAACACACCATTCCTCAGAGCCAAACCACAGACCGAATTATGTACAGCTCGAGGGGGTTGGGTTTTTGGGGGTAGTTATGTATGGCTTGTAGGGGTCGAGATAAAGGTGTGAATCTCTTGCTCTTTCATTTGGCCAATGTCTTATGAGGCATTCACTTGCTGAACTCTTTTATATAGGACTGTTGTTTTGGTTATTGTTCGGGAGGCAGACACACTCTTGCAGTTTAAATCTAGATTAAAGACCCATCTCCTTAACCTGGCATACACATAACATACTAATATGCTTTTATTATCCAAATCCGTTAAAGGATTTTTAGGCTGCATTAATTAGGTAAACCGGAACCGGAAACACTTCCCATAACAACCTATGTACTTGCTACATCATTAGAAGAATGGCATCTACGCTAATATTTGTCTGTTTCTCTCTTGTTCCGAGGTCACCGTGGCCACCAGATCCAGTCTGTGTCCTGGATCAGCACCTAGAAAGGACCTCTACATCCCTGAAAGACAGCGGAGACCAGGACAACTAGAGCCCCAGATACAGATCCCCTGTAAAGACCTTGTCTCAGAGGAGCACCAGGACAAGACCACAGTAAACAGATGATTCTTCTGCACAATCTGACTTTGCTGCAGCCTGGAATTGAACTGCTGGTTTCGTCTGGTCAGAGGAGAACTGGCCCCCCAACTGAGCCTGGTTTCTCCCAAGGTTTTTTTCTCCATTCTGTCACCGATGGAGTTTCGGTTCCTTGCCGCTGTCGCCTCTGGCTTGCTTAGTTGGGGACACTTCATCTACAGCGATATCGTTGACTTGATTGCAAATAAATGCACAGACACTATTTAACTGAACAGAGATGACATAACTGAATCCAATGATGAACTGCCTTTAACTATCATTTTTGCATTATTGACACTGTTGTCCTAATGAATGTTGTTCAGTTGCTTTGACGCAATGTATTTTGTTTAAAGCGCTATATAAATAAAGGTGACATATAGACTAAAAAATGGTCTGCCCCCACGTAAGATTTTTCTAGTTCTAGTTGTTCATTTGTTATATTCAACTAATCAGAGGTTTATATTAAATTTACATAATCAAGTCTTAATATATTCCGCGCTCAAGCACATGCATTAAGTTTGCCACAAAGCACATGCAGAAGTAGCCTAATAATTGTGAAAAATTAGACATTTTAATTATTTATTAATAAACATATGTTTTCTTGTCGGCTGCCAGATGAAATTCACAGTGCTGGCTCTCTCCGACGAGAGAAATGCAACATTCACAGATTGTTGAATGTTGAATATTAATGCTCCATGTGCATTAATAATTTTTGCACAAAAAAAGTGAAAGTGACATGACATTCAGCCAAGTATGGTGACCCATACTCAGAATTCATGCTCTGCTTTTAACCCATCCAAAGTGCACACACACACAGAGCAGTGATAACACACTGTGAACACACACCCAGAGCAGTGGGCAGCCATTTATGCTACGGCACCCAGGCAGCAGTTGGGGGTTCAGTGTCTTGCTCAAGGGGCACCTAAGTCGTGGTATTGCAGGTGTAGAGAGAACTGTACATGCACTCCCCCCACCCACAATTCCTGCCAGCCCGAGGCTCAAACTCACAACCTTTCGATTGGGAGTCCGACTCTCTATCCATTAGGCCACGACTTCCCTAAAACAAACACTTAAATATGAATATTAATATGAATATTAGAACAATGTAAATTATTTTTTACATGCAATTATCCAAAATAAAACCAAACAAGATTTGCAATGAAGATAAAACAAATAAGAAGAAATGCTGCACATCTACCATCAGTGCAGTGCAAATCTTGCACATATTTTACACACCTGCATTTAAATGCAGCTGCATTTTTTTTTTATTAAATTATATGAAAGCAAGTAGGGCTGTGTGATAAATAGATTTTATCGATTAACTCGAATTTGTAATTTACATCGGTTTGTTTGAATGATTACGGTTTTCTTTTTAACATCCACCGATGCACCACTCAGGCTCCCGTTGTTCCGAGTGGCTCAATCCTCCCCACGTATCTGACAAAGACGTGCTTCCGAGCAGAGCGGTGTGATTCTGACTGGAGCGAGGAGAGGATATTAAGAGTCTGAGAGTCGTGGTTTTCACTCGCTCCAAGAGCCTCCATCACGAGTACAATTCATGCCAACAGCCCGTAATATAACTGCATATTCAGCAAGAATTCATGTTAAACATATTTAGCTATGGCATGATCAGAAGGTTATAATGACTGCAAGAGTCGAGCAGGATGTTAAAGGCTAAGGAGTTTTGTCTGTTTCTTTTACTGATTATTTTCGGGTTTAAGCATGATTTAAACAGATAAAGCACATTCACATGCAATCGCTTTTGCAATAATGCATTCAAACAAATGTAATCTTACAGTGCTACTTCATTATCAGTATGCTATCTGATTTTGAAATCTTGAAGAAATTCATCGATCTGTTTAAATAAAATAACTGACAAAAATGTACAATGTTATTAGTTTGGCATGTGATAGGGAAAAAAAGTTAACACACAATAAGCCACTTTGAAACTCTCCTGTTATTTTTTTTTTTATACGCTACGTTATGAACATAACATTTCAAACATACTGAAATACTTTATCCATGGAGTGAAGGCGGCGGTGTTTCTGGTATCAGTGAGCTCGGATCGGAGTGAATATTAAATGCTTTGAGCGCGGAGGGGAAGTTGTTACTGATTCACTCTCACAGACTCTGTTGCCGAGTGAGAGAGATGTTTCACCCGACTAAATAAAGATGACCGCAGAAGCACAAGCACAGCATATACGCCAAAAATCAACCTGCAGCAATGCTCGATGCTCTGCTCACCAAGCCTTACTTTTGTAGGTCGCATGACAGTAAATGATACGATGATATGATCATGCAGTCAATACAGATATTTAATAAAACATTAAAAACAGACAGGGCTGTATTAAAAAACGCACGCCAAGTCTACACCAGTCACGAGTGGCGTGATCCGACAAAAGACAGTGACTGCTCTATTTACAAATAAGTTATATAAGAAAAAAAAAAACTTTGAAAAATTTCTTTGTCATTTAAATATTGATTTTAAAATTAATTTAAATCATAAATCGGATTTCTTTTAGGCCATATGCTATGGCCCAGCACTAAAAGCAAGTAAAGGCGGCTCCCTTTAAAATCACTGTTGCCAGTTAATGAAAGCTCTTTTTTACATCGTGTGCATTTTGTTGATTATAATGAGAGAACTTGAGTTTAATCGTGAGGAAGGTTTATTAATCCGTCCATTCTTTAGAGTTTCAAAGATTTAGCTAAATTGTGCAGGTTTCATTTATTCGATTCATGTTTAAGGCTAATTAGGCATAAATAATGTAAACAAAATTATACAGTGCTTCACGTTTAAACATGCAACAATTTCTTAATCAGTTTACAGACAAATGTCTTTTTCCCAAGAAGTTATCTGTCAAAATAAAGGACAGGTAACGAATAACAGAAATGCATGTTGTTTTATTAAAGGAATTTTAAAATATAAATTAAAATATAGGCATAATATATGAAAATATTGACAGTGCATGCATGTAGCCTAACCCCCTAAAATAGGCTACCACTTTTAATGCTCCGATGCAAATTAAACCACAATTTCTTTTGAATAATATAACACCTAATTCATTTAATATAAATAATAGTGCACACCTTTTAAATGTATCATATCTAAAATATGGTTTAATACCATGTAGCTTAGAGAAAATATAAGCACAGGCTCAGGCACAGGCTTGACCTTTATCCTGCTTGAATTCTTTCTAAGAAATGCACATAACTTCATAAGTACCAAACTTTCATCTGTGAATATTACATATTAAATATTTTAAATATTTTAACTATAGTATTTTTCTTTCATTTTCCGTGACTGAAGCCGTCAAATGTAACACATCAGTGAGGCAAAACTGATGTCTATTTGTGAAAATGTGCTTTGATGCGCTTGTTTGATAACTTGGGGTTAAAGCGCCACTCTGCGGTCAAAAGCTGCAAATGCACTTTACACCGCCGCAGCAACGGTACACGCGGCGGTAAAAGAGACGTTTTCAATGTCTACCTACTGTATAGTAACTATTTAAAAATGCAGCGTTAAGAAGTTTTACGGCAGCGATATCAAACGTTCATTGCCACTCGTTGGTTTCGTCAGAGATCGCTAAAGCTGGTTTCTTCATACTTAATCTTTTCTATAAAATTCTCCTCATTTCTTGTACATAAAATAAAGTCTATTCTTGTTTCACACACAAACTACCCCACTGTTTGCCTCCTTAAAAATTATTTTATCTTTTCATTTCTTTCTCTCCACACATCGATGATATTATTTTCTCCCAATAATGCTTTTAATTCTTTTCTCCCCTTGTCATTTTTAAAAACCATTCCTTCTGCCATGTCTTGTTTACTAAAAACTGTGTTAAAATCCCCTATCATTATTATTTCCTTATACTTGTTTACGATAATTCTTAAAACATTAAAAAATTATTTATTTTCCTTCTCCTCTGTTCGCGCAATGTACATTTACTTAAATCAGTTTGCGTCCTTCACAATTTACTTCCACCACCATCCATTTGCCCATTTTATCTTTATACACTACTCTACTTGCATTAAAAATATATTTTCTTATTAAAAACACCACTCCTCTTCCAAACCTTCCATCCCCATTGTTATATTAAATATCCCCTTTTTCTAGCATTTTCCACATTTGGTTTTACCTTTAATGTTCGCTTTCCTATTTGTCCTCTCCCCCATCTGTACTTTTCCATGTTATCCATCTTTGTTTCTTCTTCACTGTCCATTTCTTTGTTTTGATCATTCATTCCTTGTCCATCTCTCTCCACGTCATCCAGAAGATTTTTTAAAACTGTCCAATATTTCAATTTCCGTCCATTGGGTGTCCTGTTCTGTTGTAGGTTTCTTGTCCATCTCTGTCCACGTCATCCAGAAGATTTTTAAAACTGTCCAATATTTCAATTTCCGTCCATAGGGTGTCCTGTTCTGTTGTACGTTCCTTGTCTGCATCATTTACTTTTCCTCCTTCTTTCTCTCTGTTGCTCGCTCCTCCTTCTGTTTCTTTTTGTTGCAATCCGTCTTCCTCTTGTCCTACATCAGTTTCTCTTTCCTTCTCACTGTTTCCTTCTTGCACCTGTCCGTCCAACTGAAGTCCCATACCTCCTTCCTCTCCTTCCATCTAACATTCACATTTATTTAAAACTTGTTGACACCCCAGGCATCTGACAACATTGCAATCTCTTGCAAAGTGTCCACTCTCCTCGCACTTATAGCAGTTAAAATCTGGGCAGTCTTTCAGCAGGTGTCCAGGGCTCATGCACAGCCTACAGGTCTTCACCTGATGGCTGTGCATCACCCTAAAATACTGCTGCACTTCTGCTGTTTCCAGCTTTGTGCTATATGGAAACGATGCCAAATCTTTGGGGAATCTCACTTTTAGGAACCTTGTTCCGTCTTCTATGTTAGTGCACGGGTAGCATCTTCTTTTTATCTGCGAAATGGGATTAACTCCCCATCCTTCCAATTTAGCTAAAATTTATTTGTCATCAATATAGATGGGCAGATGCATGAAGGAAACAACATGTCTCTGTTTTGCAAATTTTTTACCTCACAGTTCACTCCCATTATTATCAGTCCATCAATCAGTTTGTAACATGTTTCTTCTTTCTCCATTGTTAATTCGTATTATTTTCCTTATCTTGGCCTTAGTGCCATAATTTTCCCATGTCCACATTGTTTTGATACAGCCTTGATAATATCTTCCCCTCTCACCCCGATAACATTCTCTACGTTCACAATCACTGTAGCCTCCTTTAGATATTTTCTTTCAAGAAATTTCTCCCTCATGCCTTGGTTATTTCCATTTTCAGCTCGTAGTCGATTTCCCAGTCTAGTGTCATTTGCCGATCGTGTCTCTCCGCCAAGTACAGTGTCATTTTCCATTCATTTCCCTCCAGTCGGTCCTGTGTCGTTATCCATTAATCAGTCCATTTTAAGAGAAAAACAAAAAACAGAGAAACCACCCTCCAGCCAGCAGAAAAGCTGCTGTAAGGTGGTTAAAAACTGAAAAACCACACAAAAACTTAAGTCCAAAAACAACTCACAAAGTCAAAGTCAAAGTCACCTTTATTTATATAGCGCTTTAAGCAAATTACATTGCGTCAAAGCAACTGAAAAACATTCATTAGGAAAACAGTGTCAATAATCCAAAAATGATAGTTAAAGGCAGTTCATCATTGGATTCAGTTATGTCATCTCTGTTCAGTTAAATAGTGTCTGTGCATTTATTTGCAATCAAGTCAACGATATCGCTGTAGATGAAGTGTCCCCAACTAAGCAAGCCAGAGGCGACAGCGGCAAGGAACCGAAACTCCATCGGTGATAGAATGGAGAAAAAAAACTTGGGAGAAACCAGGTTCAGTTGGGGGGCCAGTTCTCCTCTGACCAGACGAAACCAGTAGTTCAATTCCAGGCTGCAGCAAAGTCAGATTGTGCAGAAGAATCATCTGTTTCCTGTGGTCTTGTCGTGGTGCTCCTCTGAGACAAGGTCTTTACAGGGGATCTGTATCTGGGGCTCTAGTTGTCCTGGTCTCCGCTGTCTTTCAGGGATGTAGAGGTCCTTTCTAGGTGCTGATCCAGCATCTGGTCTGGATACGTACTGGATCCGGGTGACTGCTGTGACCCTCTGATCTGGACACAGACTGGATCTGGTGGCCACGGTGACCTCGGAACAAGAGAGAAACAGACAAATATTAGCGTAAATGCCATTCTTCTAATGATGTAGCAAGTACATAGGGTGTTATGGGAAGTGTTTCCGGTTCCGGTTTACCTAATTAATGCAGCCTAAAAATCATTTAACGGATTTGGATAATAAAAGCATATTAGTATGTTATGTGTAGGCCAGGTTAAAGAGATGGGTCTTTAATCTAGATTTAAACTGCAAGAGTGTGTCTGCCTCCCGAACAATGTAAGGTAGGTTATTCCAGAGTTTAGGCGCCAAATAGGAAAAGGATCTGCCGCCCGCAGTTGATTTTGATATTCTAGGTATTATCAAATTGCCTGAATTTTGAGAACGTAACGGACATAGAGGATTATAATGTAAAAGGAGCTCATTCAAATACCGAGGTGCTAAACCATTCAGGGCT
This sequence comes from Carassius carassius, assembly GCF_963082965.1. Classification (NCBI taxonomy): domain Eukaryota; kingdom Metazoa; phylum Chordata; class Actinopteri; order Cypriniformes; family Cyprinidae; genus Carassius; species Carassius carassius. Next base: position 30,103,402 of record NC_081779.1, read on the forward strand.
GTATAAGTAATAAGCAATATTTTAAAATCTATACGATGCTTGATAGGGAGCCAGTGCAGTGTTGACAGGACCGGGCTAATATGGTCATACTTCCTGGTTCTAGTAAGAACTCTTGCTGCTGCATTTTGGACTAGCTGTAGTTTGCTTACTAAGCGTGCAGAACAACCACCCAATAAAGCATTACAATAATCTAACCTTGAGGTCATAAATGCATGGATTAACATTTCTGCATTTGACATTGAGAGCATGGAAAATATAGAGCTGAGTATCATCAGCATAACAGTGAAAGCTAACACCATGTTTCCTGATGATATCTCCCAAGGGTAACATATAAAGCGTGAAGTGTAGCGGCCCTAGTACTGAGCCTTGAGGTACTCCATACTGCACTTGTGATCGATAGGATACATCTTCATTCACTGCTACAAACTGATGGCGGTCATATAAGTACGATTTAAACCATGCTAATGCACTTCCACTGATGCCAACAAAGTGTTCAAGTCTATGCAAAAGAATGTTGTGGTCAATTGTGTCAAACGCAGCACTAAGTTCCAATAAAACTAACAGAGAGATACACCCACGATCAGATGATAAGAGCAGATCATTTGTAACTCTAAGGAGAGCAGTCTCAGTACTATGATACGGTCTAAATCCTGACTGGACATCCTCACATATACCATTTTTCTCTAAGAAGGAATATTATTGTGAGGATACCACCTTTTCTAGTATCTTGGACAGAAAAGGGAGATTCGAGATTGGTCTATAATTAACTAGTTCTTTGGGGTCAAGTTTTTGGGGACATATCCTAATGACAATGAGGAATTAATAATAGTCAGAAGAGGATCTATGACTTCTGGAAGCACCTCTTTTAGGAGCTTAGATGGTATAGGGTCTAACATACATGTTGTTGGTTTAGATGATTTAACAAGTTTATACAATTCTTCCTCTCCTATGGTAGAGAATGAGTGGAACTGTTCCTCAGGGGGTCTATAGTGCACTGTCTGATGTGATACTGTAGCTGACAGCTGAATGGTTGCAATTTTATCTTTAATAGTATTGATTTTAGAAGTAAAGTAGTTCATAAAGTCTCTGTGGCGCTACCTGGATCAGGATCGGCTGTCATTGTCGGATTGGAAGAGAGCAAATCGCTGAGCTCGCTCGCCAATGTGAGGTTTCAGGCACCATTCGCTGTGCGCGCTCTCCAAAGTGAGCTATGAGAGCCAATCGCTGCTCTGTGAGATTGGATGACGACACTGGTGACGGAGTCTATTCTGACGAGCGCGCAATACAAAATTATCAACGAGCAATGTGAGTAATATTGCTTTATTACTTTATTTGTTTCCGTTTACCGTGTACTTAATTGGTTGTTGTGGTGGGCGATATGACGGCTTATATCTTAACGATGATATAACGTGTCGACCCTTAGGGATTTTGCTCAATCGTTTATTTCGCTGTATGTATTATTACCACTTACAGTAATTGACACATAAGGTAAGAGTGAACATGTATTAATGAATACAAATAAAGTGTGGAATATGCTTGATGTCAAATAGAGTTATTAAGCGCAATATGCAGGGAATAAAAACATACCGGAAGCGGACGCGCGCGTGCGCGCGCACTGACGGCTTCTGATCGCGAATTCCGATTTTCTGTGGCGGTTTGTTGCACTTGAATGGTCAAATACACACACCATTACATCAAAATGCCCAATTGTGTTTACGTGTTGAATAAATGAATACAATAAATAGACTTAAATATATAATTTGGTTGAAACCGGATGTGCATCAGTAAATTGGGTCCGTGCATTCAGTGCGGCAGCTTAATTTAGTCCTGTTCTGTCATTAATGCAAAAAATAAAAATAATAAAAAGCACTCACTGATTTAAAAAGTAACAGTTCATATCTGAGAGAGTGAAGATTATGCAGTGTTTTAATTTGACATTTTATGCAATATATCTAGTATTTTTTATTGTATTAAGAAATTGTATCATGAATATTATTATTACTACTGTATTTTTTATTAATGTATTTGTCCTATTGTTTTAATTCACTTTGTTCTCATTTAAATAAAAATCAAATAACAAAAATGACTATACTGAGATATGTAGCTGTTGTGAAATAATTTCCCAAATCCTGAAGTTAAATTTTGGTCTTATCACACACCTTTAATTTTTCCAAGTATTCGAGTGTCTCTTTTTTAACAATCAATAATTCTAATCTAACATTACATACATTTATTTATTTATTTTAAATATGAATTATGAATGAAATCCATGTTTTTTTCTATTTTGTATGTAGATGAACACAAGGCCATGGTAGATGGCGAGTGGATGGCCAGGCTGAGGACTTTTGCCCGCTGTGGGGTTTGACCTTCTGGAGAAAGCAACAGACCAGCCCCAAGAAAAACAGACGTTTTATGACCTCTAACAGAAGGTAAAGCAAAGTTATCATTCATTCATTATATAGTACGTAGTATGCAGGTCACCTGACAATAGTTAGACAAGTTAGTATAGTAAACAATGATTTTTATCTTTTCAGATTGAGAAATGCCCCATGTAGGCCCATGGGCAGAACACCCTCTTTGGATGCTCCATGGCCTGCTGCCTCCTCCACGCCAGGTGCATCAGCATCTTCTGATGAGTCTGTGGTATGTAAATACCTTGTTATATGTGCACTCAGACTGACAAGGCACTTTACATTTACATTTACATTTATTCATTTAGCAGACACTTTTATCCAAAGCGACTTATAAATGAGGACAGTGGAAGCAATCAAAAACAACAAAAAGAGCAATGATATATAAGTGCTATAACAAGTCTCAGTTAGCTTAACACAGTACACGTAGCAAGGGTTTTTAAATAATATAATAAATAAAAAGAAAACAGATAGAATTACAAATATCAAAATATTAGTAATACAAATATCAAAATGATTCTTTAAAAAAATCTGAATACAGATATATATTTTGTAAGACATACACATAAAATTTTACTTGCCATGTTCAGTTATTCACTGTTTTTATGTAATATTGTTATAAAAAAGACAGGACAGTGCTGTATGGATGCAAGGACTGCAACTGCTTAGGTGCTTGTCTGTGGCGGCTGACCCTCCTGCCAATGTGCACCCCCTCAACCAGGCCCAGCTCAACAATACCACCTGACCAGTAGCACCGTTGGCCAGGCACAGACAAAGAGGAAGAGGAAAATACCTTCAGCCCAGCCTCTCTTCTGCCCCTCCTGCTGCCCCAGTTCGGAAGCTGACATGCAAAGTACAGCACAACACAAAAAAATGCGGGCAGTTCAGGACAGCGGAGACTGGGCATAGCAATACAAGGGCATTATATACTGCCCCTCTGTAGAGACTGTGCCAAAGGAGCAGTGGTTGGAGGATATAATAAAAACAAAATGGAAAAAAAAGAAACACTGATCTTTGATTTTAAGATTTACATATGTGTATAGTTCTTTTTCCCTTTTATTTCACAAAAGACATTGGAACTTGAGTTTTATTTATGTTTAAAGAATGTACAAGAGCCATGGACATTTGGAAAGTTTTACGTTTTATTTATGTGTATAGATTTGTTTTCTGTTCTTTTGCACTTGCAAAGAATGCACACGAGTCATGAATATTTAAAATATTTATTCATGTGTATTGTTCTGGGTTTTCTTTTATTTTGCACTCACAGTCTAAACAAGAGCCATGTAAATTTTAAAGTTTTATATTTGTGTAATGGTCTGTACTTTCTGTTCTTTTGCACTTGCAATGACTGCACAAGAGCGTTAAATATTTTTATTTATTATTTTGTATTTTTCTGGTTTTCTGTTCTTTTGCATATGCAACATAACTAAAATTATAAAAATTGACTGATTCAAGGAATTACAATAAAAAGTTTTGTCATGATTAACTCTTTGTTGTATGTTTTACTTTTCTACAGTATCATTCAAATGTTATAGGCACTTTGAAAATGTTGAGAAATTTCAGGATTCTTTCAGAATTAAATGTACTATTTTTTCTTTTTTTAGGAAATAATTGCAGCAGAAATATATTCAAACTAAATGTGCAAAAGCTCAGAACTGTGAATAAAATATCAACAATTAGTAATATAGAATTAATAAAATGCTCATTTGTCATTTCAGAACTAATTTCATTAATGTGGACATTCTTTGTGTGACTTTTACTGACGAAAAAAGGCAATTTACAGCATTAAGTTACAACTTCAATTTCTGGCAACAGTGGGATTCGAACCGGCAACCTTGTGATCAACCTTTCTCCCATTGAGATGTATAGGAAAATATGGGAAAAAATGTTTTAAAAACAATTTATTGCATAAATACACTTCCTAAAACATTACTTCGAAGGGTAGAGGCATAAACTTCCCTTTCCTTTCTTTTCTCCTCATTTTTTCCCCTTTTTCTCTCATTTTTTCCTCTTTTTCTCCTTCCTTTTCTTCCCCCCCCTTAACAGACTATTGTTCCCCAGCTTGGCGCAATAGGTTAGCGCGTTCGGCTGTTAACCGAAAGGATAGTGGTTCGAGCCCACCCAGGGACGAAGGAAGTTTTTGGGGTGGTGTTAGCGCAGTGGACAAGATGCATGCCTGTGGTGTGAGAGACCCGGGTTCGAATCCACTGTGAAACGCCAGTGTGTCTCTGAGCAAGACACTTAACCCCTAGTTGCTCCAGAGGCGTGCGACCTCTGACATATATAGCAATTGTAAGTCGCTTTGGATAAAAGAGTCAGCTAAATGAATAAATGTAAATGTAAAGCCATTACTGCTGTGGTGTTGGGAAATGTCAACACTTGTTGAGGCTTTATTTTTCGTTAATTTAGCCACTGTATTGAATAAATACCTGGGGTTATGTTTGTTTTCTTCTAAAAGAGAAGAAAAGTAATCGGCTCTAGCAGTTTTTAATGCTTTTCTGTAGGATATGTTACTTTCCCGCCAAGCAATACGAAATACCTCTAGTTTTGTTTTCCTCCAGCTGCGCTCCATTTTTCGGGCTGCTCTCTTTAGGGTGCGAGTATGCTCATTATACCATGGTGTCAAACTGTTTTCCTTAACCTTCCTTAAGCGTAAAGGAGCAACTTTATTTAAAGTGCTAGAAAAGAGAGAGTCCATAGTTTCTGTTACATCATCAAGTTGTTCTGAGGTTTTGGATATGCTAAGGAATTTGGTTACATCAGGAAGATAACTTAAAAAGCAGTCTTTTTTGTTAGAAGTGATGATTCTTCCATACTTGTAACAAGAAGTAGAATTTACAATTTTGGCTATATGAAGTTTGCACAGAACTAAATAATGATCTGAGATATCATCACTTGGCTGAATAATTTCAACACCATCAACTTCAATTCCATGTGACAGTATTAAATCTAGAGTATGATTTCGACAATGAGTAGGTCCTGAAACGTGTTGTCTAACCCCAGTAGAGTTCAGAATGTCTATAAATGCTGATCCCAATGCATCTTTTTCATTATCAACATGGATATTAAAATCACCAACTATTAAAACTTTATCTGCAGCCAGAACTAACTCGGATGTAAAATCACCAAACTCTTTAATAAAGTCTGTATGGTGCCCTGGTGGCCTGTATACAGTAGCCAGTACAAACATAACAGGGGATTTATTATTAACATTTGTTTCCCTGGATAATGTTATATGAAGCACCATTACTTCAAACGAGTTATACTTGAAGCCTGCCCTCTGAGAAATCCTGAAAACGTTGTTATAAATTGAAGCAACACCTCCACCTTTGCCTTTTAGACGCGACTCATGTTTATAACAGTAATCTTGAGGGGTGGACTCATTTAAAATAATGTAATCATCAGGTTTTAGCCAGGTTTCTGTCAAACAGAGTACATCTATATTATGATCAGTGATCATATTATTTACAAAAAGTGTTTTCGTAGAAAGGGATCTGATATTCAATAAGCCAAGCTTTATCATTTGTTTATCCATATTGCTTCTGTTTTTTATTTGTTGAACCTCAATTAAATTGTTAATCTTAACTTGGTTTGGACGTTTTTTGTTTTTTCTAGTTCGGGGAACAGACACAGTCTCAATAGTGTGATATCTAGGTGAAAAAGTCTCTATGTGCTGAGAATTAACTGACCTCTGTGACGGGAGGCAGCTAACAGACGGTCGGTTTAGCCAGTCTGTCTGCTTCCTGACCTGGGCCCCAGTTAGTCAAGTATAAACAATAAGACTATTTGCCATATTTCTAGAGAGAAGAGTGGCACCAACCCAGGAGGGATGAAGACCATCTCTTTTAAACAGGTCAGGTCTGCCCCAAAAGCTCGTCCAATTGTCTATGAAACCTATGTTATTCTGTGGGCACCACTTAGACATCCAGCCATTGAGTGATGACAATCTGCTATGCATCTCATCACCACGGTAAGCAGGGAGGGGACCAGAGCATATTACAGTGTCTGACATCGTGCTTGCAAGTTCACACACCTCTTTAATGTTATTTTTAGTGATCTCCGACTGGCGAAGTCGAACATCATTAGCGCCGGCATGAATAACAATCTTACTGTATTTACGTTTAGCATTAGCCAGCACTTTTAAATTTTCCAAGATGTCAGGCGCTCTGGCTCCCGGTAAACATTTGACTATGGTGGCTGGTGTCTCTATATTCACGTTCCATACAATAGAATCACCAATAACTAGAGCACTTTCATCAGGTTTCTCAGTGGGTGCATCACTGAGTGGGGAGAACCTGTTTAATGTTTTGATCGGAACAGAAGAGCGGTGTTTTGACCCACGACTACGCTGCCTCACCGTCACCCAGTTGCCCTGCTGCAGGGGCTCTGTTTCCAGAACCGAACAATGTACAGGAATCCCTGAGCTAGACGCATCCAAAGCCGTATCTAGAGCCCTAACATTCTTACTGTCCTCAATTAAAGTTTGGATGCGTGTCTCTAATTCTGAAATCTTCTCTGTCAGCCTAACTATTTCCCTGCATTTATCAGATGTGAATCCCTCATCAGCGACAAAGATAGATAAACTATACATGTGGCAAGAGGTGCAAGTAACAATGACAGTACAAGCCATTACTCACCGTGCTTGATGAAATATTCTTACTGCGGTTGTTTGATGAACTTGTGAAAAACTGGAGCAAGAGGAGAAAAGAAAACCACAAACAAACATAAACAGAAAAATCTAAATGGAGGAGAGCCTTCCTCTCCCAACTGCAGCCAGCACTTCCTGTACTTCCTGTAACTATAAAAGTAGAGAAGAAAACCCAAAAGCTTACAGCACCTGGTATTCCCAGGCGGTCTCCCATCAAAGTACTAACCAGGCCCAAACCTGCTTATATTCCGAGATTGGGCATAGACTCTATTTTTTTTGTCTTGCAATATTATTAGATAATTAGTAAAAAAATCCAAAAGCTTACAGCACCTGGTATTCCCAGGGGGTCACCCATCCACCCACATAGCAAACATACTTGGCCCACATGTGGCCTCAAGGTGGCACTGCTGGCCTCCTGTCGGCAATGGCACGTACCCTTTCAGCCAGAGCTGGCCCATGTGTGGCAATGACGGCACGGCGGGGATCCGGCATACAACATGAGGGCTGATTGTTGGTGGGAGGAGTGTGGCCCAGATCAGTCCAGTGATATGTGGCCCAAATCAGGCTAAGATCTGGCAGCATATTATGTGACCCATGATAAACAAGATAAATACAATATTGCATGATAATGGTTTAATGATCACATACATTTTAATGTACAGTGTAGTATTGTGAAAAGTTGTCTTTGAAATGGCAAGTCAAAACAGAATGAAACATTATCATAAAAAAATTAAGCAAATCAGTCAAGTGCATTAAACTGCACTTAATCATAGTTGTATAAAATGTTATATTAATATTCTTGGTACAAATAATCTTAGAATCCGTACATGAAAAGAAAGAGAGAGAGAGTATTTAACCGATATAATGTAATATTTATTTTTGGTTTACTATGGGACACTGTTACAAACACGCCAGGTTCCACCTCCACACAATCACAGCGCACACCCTCACCTGAGTACTGAACCATCACCACCCGATCCTCATCACCAGTCATCCACCACAGCACCATAAAAGCCACACACACGCACCCAGTCATTGTCCGGTCACGTTCGCGGCAAGATCATTCCTGTGCGCTAACTATAAGGACTAACTCCTCTTTACCTTCTCTCCAAAGATAATCTCCGAAGACTCCTCTTCCATCTTCTCTCTAAGGATTGCCTCCAAGATCCTCAAAGCCCCAACGGTGCGTGTGTCCTCACTTCCCGCTCCTCTGCTTGTGTCTTTAAATAAATACCAACTTCATCTGTTACTCCTCTGTCTCCGAGTGATCCGTAACAGATGACCGGACCAGCACCGAGAGACACAAGCATGAGCCTCACGGACCCCTTCCAGGAATTAGTGGATGCACTCCGTCGGACACTCATGTCAGCACCCGCATCACCACCACCAGCGAGCACTTCCGCTGATCCCGTCATCCCTCCTTCACCTGCCGTGCACACCAGTCCCATGGCCCGTCCAGCGCCCTACTCTGGTTTGGTGGAGTAATGCAGCGGTTTCCTGCTTCAGTGTTCACTGGTCCTGGAGATGCAACCACTCTCATATCCAACGGACCGATCCAAGGTAGCTTTCATAATTTCCCAGTTACAAGGCAAGGCATTGCAGTGGGCAGATTCTCTCTGGACTCAGAATAACCCTGTAACCCATTCATATTCTAGCTTCATCGAACATTTCCGGGAAGTTTTCGGCAAACCTGCCTGGGACTCCTCGATAGGTGAGAGACTATACAATTTGAAACAAGGGAAAAGTCTGTCAATGATTATGCCTTGCAGTTCAGAACTCTGGCGGCCTCTAGTGGGTGGAACGAACAGGCCCTTCTCACTACCTATCGCGAAGGACTGGAACCCAGAGTGCGGTTGCATCTCACTGCATACGAGGATACCATCGGCCTTGAGCGATTCATCCAGCTGTCCATCCGCTTCGCCACTCGTATGCAGTCATGCTTAGAAGAGCACCAGGGCCAGGCGCATTCCTCCACACCGCTCTGCCGACCAGAGAAACGTCAGCTCCCCAGAACCAGCCAACGAACCCATGTTAGTGGATTCATACGGCCTCAAGATGGCGGAGCGTCAAAGACGGCTGGCCCAGAATTTTTGTCTGTAATGTGCAGCTTCGGGGCATACCATAGCTGGGTGCCCCGTTCATCCTCCTCGTCCCATGGTGAGTGCCATCCTTCCTTCATGATACCAAATGAAACCACTCACCACTGTTGTGACACTTACTGCGGCTGATGTGTCTCTTCCAGTTTCCGCCCTCCTCGATTCTGGGTCAGCCGGCAACTTCATCTCCGACGCCCTCTGCCGTCAGCTCAGGCTCCCAACCACGGCCACGCCGGCCGCTTACCAGATCCACACAATCACCGGCAGGCCGTTAAGCAAGAAGTATGTACGCCACTGCGTGGGCAGTATCTCACTTCAGACAGGACTCCTTCATCACGAGGATATCCATCTGCTGGTTCTGGAGGATTCCACCTCTGACGTCATCCTAGGGCGCCCATGGTTGGAGCAGCACAACCCAGTGATCTCCTGGAAGACCGGAGAAATCCTGAAGTGGGGCGAAGCCTGCTTTCAATCATGTATCTCCGGCAGTCCTGTTCCAGTGGAACGTCCCCCCGAACCACTACCAGTCTACTCCACATCTATTGAAAGCCCTGTCGAGAACCAGTCCATCTCCATCTTATCTAGGATTTTTTTTTTTCATTGCATCTGAAAATGACTTCGTTCATCACATTCACTTCACGAGCTGTGGCGCAGATCAGCCTCCCGCAATGCTCAGCTGTGGAGGATTTAAAAATGTTCGATATATAGGTTGCTGTCCCATTTTATACAGTAGTTATTCGTTTAAAAAAATCGAACTATATTGTTAGTTCTAATTATATTGTTAACACAAGTTCATTTAGGCTATTTAACATGCACTGTGACATTGTATCCTTTTTTATTCATAAACTCCTTGAAATTTTAAAGTTAGTTTAATAGTATTTAAATTCAAGTTTAAAAATAGGTTTTAACTGCTTAAATTATTTCTTTATGAATTAATAATATGTGTTTATTCTTTAAGAAAATAAGGGAGAAAATAAGGGACGATCCAAATAATTATTTTGCATCACCTATTTATGTAGGCTACAATTATTCAAAAATAAAGAAAGAAATAAAGAAATGTCATAAAAAAATACCATCGGCCTGAGTAAATATGAATTTTATAGAATTGTGTAAATTATAGAATCGTGACTTTAAAGCATTGGTTCCCAACCTGGGGTCCGCGCCTGGGGGGGCGCGGGAGCGGATATGCTTTGAGGTGAATAAAGATGCATAAAATGTTCTACTAATAATATTATATAAAAATATTTTTTAGTTTTTAAAAAATCATATGCTAATAATGCCACTTTCAATTACAATTTCTTTATTTCAAATGTAGGCCCGTTGCGCGTGGCAAGCACGCTCATAATGTAAGAGATGCTGGCGCAACCACAACAGTGCCCAACATCAAATGGCAAACATAATCCTTGTGTGGTTGACGGACCGTTTATCAGTTTGGACCAGTGCAGCGCGAGCCGATCGTGATCATGCGATGCTGTTACTACACAGCGCTAATAAGAGATCCAGTAAAGAAAGCATTTGAATTTGCCACAGAAGTAATAACATCGCTGTGAGATCTAGAGAGAAACATTCACATTTCTCCATTATTAATGGATCAAACAGCGCATTGGAAACCAGGAAGAAACATTGTGTCGTGAATGAACTATCCAGTGTCCAGATCTGCAACATTCACCATGGATTTACTGTAGTAACACTAACTGCAAGCATGAAAGTTTGTCAGGAATAGTAGGCTATAATGCCTTCAAGTAACATTACGTCGGTTTTATTTTGACATTATGAATACAATTGCTGAATATATATGGGGGGGGGGGGGTCACGGATTGTTAAATATGTACATGGGCGGGCCCCAAGGAAAAAGGTTGGGAACCACTGCTTTAAAGGTTAGTGAAAATACTGTGAAATTACAAATTGCATTGGATTTTAGAGCATAACAACTGAAGGTTTATGAAACGTTAGCCAATAAAGCATTTTTTTAAACAATGGAACTTAAAGTTGTGAACTAAAATATCATTTCAACCATACAGCATGTGATTAAATAAAATGCATACTTTTCATAACGTTTCATTATTCATAAAATGCATAATGTTTCTGGTGTTTGGATTTGTACTTCAATATGATGAGCTCCAAGTTTAAGAATAGCCCTAGACTAGTTTCTCTCTCTCTCTCTCTCTCTCTCTCTCTCTCTATTTAACTCTCTCTCTTTAACAGCATTAGCTCGATGAAATACGTCTTCCTTCAGTTAGAATGAATGTTTTCCTGCCTTGCTAAATGTTGGTCTCATGGTCAATAAATTGTATTCGCCTCAATCTGATTTAGTAAATTCAAACCGCAGACGGTGAAGCTGCTTCAGTTAGCGGAGTCCCGTGCGCTGTGAGGCAGGAACAGAGGATTCCGCTTGGTTTTAAAGCCTTCCACAAACACCCACGATCACAAATAACAATGATTTTCATAAAATAATTATTAATTGATAATTTGTTATTATCATTATGGTCTTGTGAAAATAATAGTATGGGCTGCGAGAAAATAATGAATACAAAGAGTAGTGCTGCTGAGTGCAGGCATGTTTCAGCCCAGTAACACACCATTCCTCAGAGCCAAACCACAGACCGAATTATGTACAGCTCGAGGGGGTTGGGTTTTTGGGGGTAGTTATGTATGGCTTGTAGGGGTCGAGATAAAGGTGTGAATCTCTTGCTCTTTCATTTGGCCAATGTCTTATGAGGCTTTCACTTGCTGAACTCTTTTATATAGGACTGTTGTTTTGGTTATAGACTAAAAAATGGTCTGCCCCCACGTAAGATTTTTCTAGTTCTAGTTGTTCATTTGTTATATTCAACTAATCAGAGGTTTATATTAAATTTACATAATCAAGTCTTAATATATTCCGCGCTCAGGCACATACATTAAGTTTGCCACAAAGCACATGCAGAAGTAGCCTAATAATTGTAAAAAATTAGACATTTTAATTATTTATTAATAAACATATGTTTTCTTGTCGGCTGCCAGATGAAATTCACAGTGCTGGCTCTCTCCGACGAGAGAAATGCAACATTCACAGATTGTTGAATGTTGAATATTAATGCTCCATGTGCATTAATAATTTTTGCACAAAAAAAGTGAAAGTGACATGACATTCAGCCAAGTATGGTGACCCATACTCAGAATTCGTGCTCTGCTTTTAACCCATCCAAAGCGCACACACACACACAGAGCAGTGATAACACACTGTGAACACACACCCAGAGCAGTGGGCAGCCATTTATGCTACGGCACCCAGGCAGCAGTTGGGGGTTCAGTGTCTTGCTCAAGGGGCACCTAAGTCGTGGTATTGCAGGTGGAGAGAGAACTGTACATGCACTCCCCCCACCCACAATTCCTGCCAGCCCGAGGCTCAAACTCACAACCTTTCGATTGGGAGTCTGACTCTCTAACCATTAGGCCACGACTTCCCTAAAACAAACACTTAAATATGAATATTAATATGAATATTAGAACAATGTAAATTATTTTTTACATGCAATTATCCAAAATAAAACCAAACAAGATTTGCAATGAAGATAAAACAAATAAGAAGAAATGCTGCACATCTACCATCAGTGCAGTGCAAATCTTGCACATATTTTACACACCTGCATTTAAATGCAGCTGCATTTTTTTAAATTAAATTATATGAAAGCAAGTAGGGCTGTGTGATAAATAGATTTTATCGATTAACTCGAATTTGTAATTTACATCGGTTTGTTTGAATGATTGCGGTTTTCTTTTTAACATCCACCGATGCACCACTCAGGCTCCCGTTGTTCCGAGTGGCTCAATCCTCCCCACGTATCTGACAAAGACGTGCTTCCGAGCAGAGCGTTGTGATTCTGACTGGAGCGAGGAGAGGATATTAAGAGTCTGAGAGTCGTGGTTTTCACTCGCTCCAAGAGCCTCCATCACGAGTACAATTCATGCCAACAGCCCGTAATATAACTGCATATTCAGCAAGAATTCATGTTAAACATATTTAGCTATGGCATGATCAGAAGGTTATAATGACTGCAAGAGTCGAGCAGGATGTTAAAGGCTAAGGAGTTTTGTCTGTTTCTTTTACTGATTATTTTCGGGTTTAAGCATGATTTAAACAGATAAAGCACATTCACATGCAATCGCTTTTGCAATAATGCATTCAAACAAATGTAATCTTACAGTGCTACTACATTATCAGTATGCTATCTGATTTTGAAATCTTGAAGAAATTCATCGATCTGTTTAAATAAAATAACTGACAAAAATGTACTGTTATTTTCCTCACAAACAAAATTCGCACAGCAGAAAGCAGATTTAATGCGTGCAATGTTATTAGTTTGGCATGTGATAGGGAAAAAAAGTTAACACACAATAAGCCACTTTGAAACTCTCCTGTTATTTTTTTTATACGCTACGTTATGAACATAACATTTCAAACATACTGAAATACTTTATCCATGGAGTGAAGGCGGCGGTGTTTCTGGTATCAGTGAGCTCGGATCGGAGTGAATATTAAATGCTCTGAGCGTGGAGGGGAAGTTGTTACTGATTCACTCTCACAGACTCTGTTGCCGAGTGAGAGAGATGTTTCACCCGACTAAATAAAGATGACCACAGAAGCACAAGCACAGCATATACGCCAAAAATCAACCTGCAGCAATGCTCGATGCTCTGCTCACCAAGCCTTACTTTTGTAGGTCGCATGACAGTAAATAATACGATGATATGATCATGCAGTCAATACAGATATTTAATAAAACATTAAAAACAGACAGGGCTGTATTAAAAAACGCACGCCAAGTCTACACCAGTCACGAGTGGCGTGATCCGACAAAAGACAGTGACTGCTCTATTTACAAATAAGTTATATAAGAAAAAAAAAACTTTGAAAAATTTCTTTGTCATTTAAATATTGATTTTAAAATTAATTTAAATCATAAATCAGATTTCTTTTAGGCCATATGCTATGGCCCAGCACTAAAAGCAAGTAAAGGCGGCTCCCTTTAAAATCACTTATGTTGCCAGTTAATGAAAGCTCTTTTTTACATCGTGTGCATTTTGTTGATTATAATGAGAGAACTTGAGTTTAATCGTGAGGAAGGTTTATTAATCCGTCCATTCTTTAGAGTTTCAAAGATTTAGCTAAATTGTGCAGGTTTCATTTATTCGATTCTTGTTTTAGGCTAATTAGGCATAAATAATGTAAACAAAATTATACAGTGCTTCACGTTTAAACATGCAACAATTTCTTAATCAGTTTACAGACAAATGTCTTTTTCCCAAGAAGTTATCTGTCAAAATAAAGGACAGGTAACGAATAACAGAAATGCATGTTGTTTTATTAAAGGAATTTTAAAATATAAATTAAACTATAGGCATAATATATGAAAATATTGACAGTGCATGCATGTAGCCTAACCCCCTAAAATAGGCTACCACTTTTAATGCTCCGATGCAAATTAAACCACAATTTCTTTTGAATAATATAACACCTAATTCATTTAATATAAATAATACTGCACACATTTTAAATGTATCATATCTAAAATATGGTTTAATACCATGTAGCTTAGAGAAAATATAAGCACAGGCTCAGGCACAGGCTTGACCTTTATCCAGCTTGAATTCGTTCTAAGAAATGCACATAACTTCATAAGTACCAAACTTTCATCTGTGAATATTACATATTAAATATTTTAAATATTTTAACTATAGTATTTTTCTTTCATTTTCCGTGACTGAAGCCGTCAAATGTAACACATCAGTGAGGCAAAACTGATGTCTATTTGTGAAAATGTGCTTTGATGCGCTTGTTTGATAACTTGGGGTTAAAGCGCCATTCTGCGGTCAAAAGCTGCAAATGCACTTTACACCGCCGCAGCAGCGGTACCCGCGGCGGTAAAAGAGACGTTTTCAATGTCTACCAACTGTATAGTAACTATTTAAAAATGCAGCGTTAAGAAGTTTTACGGCAGCGATATCAAACGTTCATTGCCACTCGTTGGTTTCGTCAGAGATTGCGACATGCCGTGTTTCTGGTGATGCGTGTTTTGAATGAGAAACACGCGCCTTGAGGGAGTGGATCGGGATAGTATTTTCTGCATTTAACAACTTAAATTATGCCCTGCTCCTCACACTACTATTATATTCTGCCAGAGAGGATTGCAACTGCAATGCATCATCATTTGGACTACTGTGGTACTGCTCTTTGTCACATCTGTAATAAATTAATATGATTAAGTTACATGTCTATCTGTTACGTTTCTCTTATAGACTGTATACTTTATACATTCACTCTTTATTGGTTGATTTGTTCTTTATAAAAATAAATAGAAAAACCAGTGCAATACGTTTTTTATTGCAGTTACGTGATGTGTGGGTTTTAAGTCTGATTTTCTATTCAGTTTTATGTACTTTATTGGCATAGATTGTGTGTACATTAAAGCATGTCACAAAATGAATAATTGTGATCATAGTAATATACAAGGTAATAATATGAAATATTAAAATTCCAAGACAGCAATATAGTGTTGGCCCAGATCTGGCACGCGTGAAATCCATTCTGGCCGGATCTGGGCCGACACTGCTTGCTGTCTGGGTTGGGTCTGGGCTATATAAGGCTCAGGTGTGGCTCAGATTTGGGGATTCTGGTTTACTTAAGGCTGAGAATTGGCACCAATAATAAAACCTGTTTTGGCCCGGTTCAGGGCCAGCTAAGGCAATTAACTGGCTGAGATTCGGGCCGGTTATGGCCCATGTGTGGCCCGAGTCTTTAATCCAGTTCTAGGCCACTTCTGGGCCATCTTTCTTTGCAGTACTTGGGCCGAGGGAAAAGTCATTGTGTGGCCCGGATCTGGGCCAGAAGACATCTGCTATGTGGGTGGATGCAGAAATTCAAAGATTTAAAAAAAGAGTGTATATATGGAGAAACATGACAGGGAAGTGTGTGGAAACAAAATTGGGATGATTGGAGAATTTTATAAGAGAAGAAAAAATTGTTGTGTTTTAAATGATTTAATGTGGAAGCTGCCAGGTAGTAAAGGAAAATTTTTAAATTATCTATATAAAGGAAAGATGTGTAATGTAGAGATGTTTATTGAAGAAATTCTGCATTTTCTATTGATTCTGTTTAATATATTGCATTTTATTGATTGAAATTTCTTAATAAAAAAAAGGCTATGCCTGATCTCGTCTGATCAAAAAAAAAAAGGCTATGCCCGATCTTGGAAGCTAAGCAGGTTTGGGCCTGGTTAGTATTTCGATGGAAGACTGCCTGGGAATACCAGGTGCTGTAAGCTTTTGGGTTTTCTTCTCTACTTTTATGATGCACTGGAGATTAGAATGGCTGATCTTTAAATAGCCCTCTCTTTGCAGGTGCCCTCGCTTACGGCCATACCAACCTGAGGTCGCTAGGGGAGCTAGTGAGAAACAGGAAGTGTGTTGGCTATAGGGAGGAGAGAAAGGCTCACCCAAACTTTTGTGTTGTTTTTTGCATTGTTTTTGTTCAAGATTTTTAATTGTTTTAGTTTTGTGTTGTTTTTTTAAATGGACGGATTAATGGCTACAGACATTGGTTCAGCAAGAGAAACAAGGCAGCTAACGGAAAATGGACTGGATAAAAGACAACAAGAAAAGTAATACCCAGGAAGGAGACTCAAACGGATCTATGCAAAGGAAGCAATGGTAGTGATTGATTTGACGGAGGTACAAGATGGGAGAGCAGAGGACATTATAGAAGCATTCAAAGACAAGATCGAAGTGACTAGCATACTAGTGGCATACTAGACCAAAAATGATGAAACAATATGAAATTACATTGGAGAAAGAGGAAGATATTGAAGAAACTGGCAGAATGATTGATGATAAAAGGAAAGACTTGTGAAATTAAAAAGTTGAACAATAAGGATTTTGCTGTCTCCTTCATGCATCTGCCTGCTTACCTGGAGGATGATGATATTTTAAAGAAGCTGGAGGGACGAGGGGTAAGTCCTATCTCACAGATCAAAAGGAGATTCTACCTGGGCACCCGCATTGATGATGGAATGAGATTCCTGAGAGTACAGTTCCCAAAGAGGTGGCTTCTCTGCCCTACAGCACAAGAATGGAAATGGAAGAGAGACCTCAGTATTTCACCCAGCAAGTGAGAACCTGTAGGTTGTATATGAGCCCTGAACACATGATGAAGGACTGTCCGGACTTCAAATGCTTTAAGTGTGTGGAAAGGGGGCACTTCGGGAGGGACTGTAATGTGGTGAGGTGCCCGGACTGCAGGCTCGTGCTGAACAAGTGCGAGTGCTGGTTCAAAGAACAACATCAGGAGGAAGAGCAGGGATGTGGGCAGATGCATGAGGAAAACATTGAAGAGGAGCTTCACAAGAACACGGAAGGAACACAAAGAGAGGATATCGCAAGCACGGACATTGAAGAGGAAAGGGAAAGGACTGGATTAACGCAGTGCAATGAGGAAACGGGGTCACTGATTGAAATAACTGATACTTTACAGACTAAACTGGAAAAGACAGAGGAGCAGGAGTGGGTCAGCGAGGAAGGGAGAATGGACAAAGACAGTGAATGCATCGACGATGGCGGCACTACAGGAATCAATAAAAGAGGAAGAAAAACTGAGGTAACACTAAATTTAGAGAAAGCCAAAGGAAAAGTATTGTTGTGTAATTTTTATCTAAGGAAATATACATACAATCTCTAAATACGTCTTTGTTTCCCACCAGCAAAGGCAACATAAATCATTGTTCTTACCTTTGATGTCTTCTCTGTGGCAGTAGAGTCCAGTTCAGCTCAGTCTTTGCCTCTGTGGAGCTTCGTAATACAGGATCAGGAACAAACTAAAATAATAACTTTACTCATAATAAACTACTCAGAGACTTGTTTAAAAGATTTAAATGCATCACCATTGTACATGGTTTCAGTTTATTTTAAACAATAACTCAGAAGCAAATAATAACAAAAAGTAAAAGTGTAAGTCTTCACCTCGAAATGCGGCAGGGGATGTGTCCAGACCATAACATTATATAGTCTCAAAAACAATATGTCCTTTCTTCTGGATGCCTTTTTTGGTGAAAAACACTAACACATCACTAACAGTCAGGTTGCTATGGATACAGGAAGTATGACATTTCCTTCTTTGTCAACCCCTCTTCAGCACATATACATTAAGTGATTACTGCTTTATTTTCTTCCATTAAAGCAAATTAATCTTTCTCTAAGCTGTTACAAAATCTTAAAACGTAGGCTAAGTAAATAGCTATTGCTAAACTGCACAGTATCCTCCTCCCTATTTTGATCAGATAAAACATATCACAATATAATTTTTTAGAAAGAAGGTCCATTCTGCAACATCGTTGCAAGATGCACTTCCTTGCACAATCATCATCATCATTGTTTTAGCATAAAGCAAGCATATGTGACAGTTTCAACTGGCATACGTGTCAGCTTTAACTGATGAGCAAATTTTTACATCATGCATTTCTTATTACTGCCTTTTAAGGTTTCTGTTTAACAAATTGTATATCTCACTGTTACCTTTTAAGGCTTTTCTGGTTTTGTAACAGAGGTTTGCAATCTCAAGGCCTTGATATAATTTGCGAAAGACTGCAAATCTAAATTAAAATTAACCAATTCAATCATTTCTTTCATCATTCTCATTATCTTCTTGTTCATGTCTTCTTATTTTCGCATAAGTTGAATTATTCTTCTTATCCTAAAAACAATTTCCTGCTGCTCCATCAGTTGATCTTCTTTTCTGTTTTTCTCTATGTTTGTCTTTCTTCTTTTGTCGTTTGACCTTCTTGCTCCAGTCTCCTTGGATGCGTTCAACAAGTAGATCATCAAAATCAATCTTTAATTTACCTGGTTCACTATCACAGTTACCCAGTGAGACACGATTGGGAATATTGTGACTAGGTGAACCCATTTCTAAATTGGGAATCTCCAAAACAGTATTAAAACAAGGATGTGAGGAAAATCAGGACAGTGGGGAAATGGTAAAGGAAGGAGAAGAAATGGACTGAAAATATGGGGATTTTATGGCTTTTATTTTATTTTATGGTGCTGAAAATTGTGATTTTTAATTCTAGTGGATTAATGAATGTTTATAAATTTGAAAAGGTGAAGAAATTGTGTCGAAATGAAGATGTGATTTTATTGCAAGAGACAAACTGGAAAAAGAATGTTATGGAGTATATTAGAAAAAGATGGGTAGGGGAATTACTTGCTAATAATGAAGAGGAAAAAATGGGAGGTGGTTTTGATAAGAAAAGACAGAGGTATAAAGGTATAGAGGTAAAAAAAAACGTCCAAACCAATTTAAGAGTAACAATTTAATTGAGGTTCAACAAACAAAAACAGATGCAATACGGATAAACAAATGATAAAGCTTGGCTTATTGAATATCAGATCCCTTTCTACGAAAACACTTTTTGTAAATAACAATCTAGATGTGCTCTGTTTGACTGAAACCTGGCTAAAACCTGATGATTACAAACCTGATGATAACCAGATTACTGTTATAAACATGAGCTGCGTCCAAAAGGCAAAGAGGGAGGGATTGCTTCAATTTATAACAATGTTTTCAGGATTTCTCATTCTCTTCAG
Organism: Carassius carassius; assembly: GCF_963082965.1. Lineage (NCBI taxonomy): Eukaryota > Metazoa > Chordata > Actinopteri > Cypriniformes > Cyprinidae > Carassius > Carassius carassius. The sequence goes on from NC_081779.1 coordinate 30,123,174, forward strand.
TGTCTTCAAGTAATGGTGCTTCATATAACATTATACAGAGAAACAAATGTTAATGATAAATCCCCTGTGATGTTTGTACTGGCTACTGTATACAGGCCACCAGGGCACCATACATACTTTATTAAAATAGAGTTTGGTGATTTTACATCCGAGTTAGTTCTAGCTTCAGATAAAGTTTTAATAGTCTGTGATTTTATTATCCATGTTGATAATGAAAAAGATGCATTGGGATCAGCATTTATAGACATTCTGAACTCTATTGGGGTTAGACAACACGTTTCAGGACCTACTCATTGTCAAAATCACACTCTAGATTTAATACTGTCACATGGAATTTATGTTGATGGTGTTGAAATTTTGCAGCCAAGTGATGATATGTCAGATCATTATTTAGTTTTGTGCAAACTTCATATAGCCAAAAATGTAAATTCTACTTATTGTTACAAGTATGGTAGAACATCACTCCTACCACAAAAGACATCTTTTCAAGTTATCTTCCTGATGTATCCAAATTCCTTAGCATATCCAAAACCTCAGAACAACTTGATGATGTTACAAAAACTATGGACTCTCTTTTCTAGCACTTTAAATACAGTTGGTCCTTTACGTTTAAGGAAAGGTCTGACACCATGGTATAATGAGCATACTCGCACCCTAAAGAGAGCATCCCGGAAAATGGAGCGCAGCTGCAGGAAAACATGACTAGAGGTATTTCGTATTGCTTGGCGGGAAAGAAACCTATCCTACAGAAAAGCATTAAAAACTGCTAGATCAGATGACTTTTCTTCTCTTTTAGAAGAAAACAAACATAACCCCAGGTATTTATTCAATACAGTGGCTAAATTAACGAAAAATAAAGCCTCAAGTGTTGAAATTTCCCAACCTCACAGCAGTAATGACTTAAAAACTACTTTACTTCTAAAATCGATACTATTAGAGATAAAATTGTAACCATTCAGCCATCAGCTACAGTATCGCAACAGACAGTGCACTATAGACCTCGAGGAACAGTTCCACTCATTCTCTACTATAGGAGAGGAAGAATTGTATAAACTTGTTAAATCATCTAAACCAACAACATGTGTGTTAGACCCTATACCATCTAAGCTCCTAAAAGAGGTACTTCCAGAAGTCATAGATCGTCTTCTTACTATTATTAATTCCTCATTGTCATTAGGATATGTTCCCAAAACCTTCAAACTGGCTGTTATTAAGCCTCTCATCAAAAAACCACAACTTGAGCCCAAAGAACTAGTTAATTATAGACCAATCTCAAATCTCCCTTTTCTGTCCAAGATACTAGAAAAGGTGGTATCCTCACAATTATATTCCTTCTTAGAGAAAAATGGTATATGTGAGGATTTCCAGTCAGGATTTAGACCATATCATAGTACTGAGACTGCTCTCCTTAGAGTTACAAATGATCTGATCGTGGTTGTATCTCTCTTTTAGTTTTATTGGATCTTAGTGCTGCATTTGACACAATTGACCACAACATTCTTTTGCATAGCCTTTGTTGGCATTAATGGAAGTGCATTAGCATGGTTTAAATCATACTTATATGACCGCCATCAGTTCGTAGCAGTGAATGAAGATGTATCATATCGATCACAAGTGCAGTATAGAGTACCTCAAGGCTCAGTACTAGGGCCGCTACTCTTCACGCTTTATATGTTACCCTTGGGAGATATCATTATGAAACATGGTGTTAGCTTTCACTGTTATGCTGATGATACTCAGCTCTATATTTCTTCGCGGCCCTGTGAAACACACCAAACACTGTCTAAGACTTGATGGTTGCTCTGTCAATTCTTAATCATCAGTTAGGAACGTCTCGGTTACGTACGTAACCCTCATTCCCTGATGGAGGGAACGGAGACGTTTTGTCGAACGATATATGGGGTCTCACTTGGGAGGCCAATCATCTCTGAATTTAAGAGAAAACGCCAATGAAAATTGGCTAGTGGATTGACATACCTGAGCCACTCCCCGAGCCTACGGGTATAAATAGGGTGACAGGTGCATCCACTCATTAGCTTTTACGCTGAGGAGCCGAGAACGTGTCCCGGCAACAGCGACCGTTTCAAGGTTGTGGCATGGGGACATAACGTACGTAACCAAGACGTTCCCTATCTGTCGGTCACTACGAGTTATGTCGAACGACATATGGGGTCCTATGGAAAACACCACAACCTGAACACCGTCACAACCCTGTGGCGCTGCAATTGTCGACAAGCCCTGGGTGCCACAAAAGCTATGCTTAAGGTCGTAACCTTCCCAAAGCCCCAGCGCAAATTCACTGACCTTGGTACCGAAGGGGCCAAAGGGTGAGTACATCGCTGCTGGAGAAGGCCACGCTGCTGTTCCGCCCACATAAAGTTAATGGACAATGTGAGAGAAGGCCGTCCCGAGCACAAGGCACTCTTCACTTACCAAAAATGCTTGGAGGTCCCCGACCCTCTTGATGGAGGTGAGCGCGACCAAGAGCGGTGTCTTGAGAGACAGGAACTTAAGCTCGACTGAATCCAGTGGCTCAAAGGGACTCAAAAGCCACATACACTTTCAAGGTGGAGGGTGACAGCCTACGCTCCAACCTTTCTTGCAGGAAAGAAAGCACGACTCTGACCGAGCATCTCCGGGGGTCTTCTCAGGGAGAAGAACACCAATTCGTGAACAGACTCCACTTCAGAGCATAGGCCTGCCTCGTAGAGGGGGCTCTAGCCTGAGTGATAGTGTCCACCACCGCCGGTGGCAGATCACTTAGGTCTACCGCGTCCCGTCCAGAAGCCACACGTGGAGATTCCAAAGATCCGGACGCGGGTGCCAAATGGTGCCCAGCCCCTGAGAGAGGAGGTCCCTCCTCAGGGGGATGCGCCAGGGAGGGGCTGTCACGAGGAGCATGAGTTCCGAAAACAAGGGCCGGGTGGGCCAGTAAGGCGCAACCAACAGGACCTGTTCCTCGTCCTCCCTGACCTTGCACAGTGTCTGTGCGAGCAGGTTCACTGGGGGAAACGCATACTTGCGTAAAGCCCGAGGCCAGCTGTAGGCCATTGCATCTTTGCACAGGGGGGCCTGGGACAGGGAAAAGTACTGGCAGTGGGAGGACTCCAGATCAGCTGGACCGTCTGGGGATGGAGTCGCCATTCCCCGGGGAAAGTGAGCTGTCGTGAGAGTGCATCGGCTGCACGATTGAGCTCCCCTGGGATGTGGATAGCGCGCAGCGATTTGAGCCGTGTCTGTCTCCAGAGGAGGAGATGGCGGGCGAGTTGAGACATGCGACATGATCGTAGACCGCCCTGTCGGTTGATGTACAAAACAGCCGCAGTGTTGTCCGTGCGGACCAACACGTGCTTGTCCAGCAACAGCGGACGAAACCGTCGTAAAGCTAGATGCACTGCCAGCAACTCCAGACAGTTGATGTGCCAAAGCAGTTGGGGTCCTGTCCAGGACCCTGAAGCTGCCTGCCCGTTGCAAGTTGCGCCCCAGCCCGAGTTGGAGGCATCTGTTGTGACAACAACGTGCTGGGACACTTGTTCAGGCAGTTCAGCACTGACTGGGCACGCTCGCTGGTGAGCTGTGCCGTCATACTCACCGAGTCTAACTCCATACCGAGATAAGAGATTCTCTGCACAGGGGAGAGCTTGCTCTTCTCTCGGGTTGACCTGAAGCCCCAACTGACTGAGGTGCCGGAGCACCAAGTACCAAGTAAGGGCGGTACCACCCTCGTGCATCGATTTCAGCGCCTTGGCTTGATGTACCTGCAGGATAGCCATGGCATGCAGGGCTGAGGCAGCTTGGCCCGCAGCACTATAAGCCTTGGCAGCCAGAGCGGCCGACAGCTTACAGGCCTTGGACGGGAGACGCGGACGATTCCTTCAAGTGGCGGCGTTTTGTGGGCACAGGTGCACCGCAACCGCTCTCTCCACCTGGGGAATGTCCACGTACCCCCTGGCTGCCCCGCCATCGAGGGTGGTGAAGATGGAAGAGGGACACGAGCGGTTTCTGGCCGTGAAAGGGGCCGTCCACGACTTCGTCACCTCTTCATGCACCTACGGGAAGAAAGGAACCGGGGCAGAACGAGGTTGTGAGCCGCGCTCCGCACCGAGAAACCAATCATCCAGCCGCGAGGGCTCGGGGCTGGGTGGTGTAGTCACCTCCAGCCCGATACTCACGGCTGCCCGGGCAAGCATGGCCGACAACTCCAAGTCAGATTTGGCAGCAGCGACAACACCCGAGGGGGGCAGCCCCACCGAATCCTCATCCTCAGAGGTCGATAACCCATCCCCCGATGCAGCAATCGACATCTGATCCTCGGACGGCGCACCGAAAGACACGCTGGGGCTGCTGTAAGACAGCCCAGCAGAATCAATCGGCAGCCGCACGGGACACGCGCTGCGGGAGGAGCGAGAGGTCTGTGGGGCGTGGCCCGGCGGAGAAGCTCTCACTGTAACCCTCAGATCTCCCAGAGCGCCAGCCGGAGAATCGCTGTCACAGGGACACCGCTGTACCGCGCCGTCACAGCGACCAGGAACAGCTTCTCAAAACAAAGATGAATTGGCTTTGTAGTGACTGCTCTCATCAACTACTCGGCTCCGAAGCAAAAATCTAATGAGTGGATGCACCTGTCGCCCTATTTATACCCGTAGGCTCGGGGAGTGGCTCAGGTATGTTAATCCACTAGCCAATTTTCATTGGCGTTTTCTCTTAAATTCAGAGATGATTGGCCTCCCAAGTGAGACCCCATATGTCGTTCGACATAACTCGTAGTGACCGACAGATAGGGAACCTAGGTGTGCTATTTGATCGCAATCTTTCCTTAGAAAGCCACGTTTCTAGCATTTGTAAAACAGCATTTTTCCATCTCAAAAATATATCTAAATTACGGCCTATGCTCTCAATGTCAAAGGCAGAAATGTTAATCCATGCATTTATGACCTCAAGGTTAGATTATTGTAATGCTTTATTGGGTGGTTGTTCTGCACGCTTAGTTAAAATCACCAACTATTAAAACTTTATCTGCAGCCAGAACTAACTCAGATGTAAAATCAAACCAAACTCTTTAATAAAGTCTGTATGGTGCCCTGGTGGCCTGTATACAATAGCCAGTACAAACATAACAGGGGATTTATCATTAACATTTGTTTCTCTGGATAATGTTATATGAAGCACCATTACTTCAAACGAGTTATACTTGAAGCCTGCCCTCTGAGAAATCCTGAAAACGTTGTTATAAATTGAAGCAACACCTCCACCTTTGCCTTTTAGACGGGGCTCATGTTTATAACAGTAATCTTGGGGGGTGGACTCATTTAAAATAATGTAATCATCAGGTTTTAGCCAGGTTTCTGTCAAACAGAGTACATCTATATTATGATCAGTGATCATATTATTTACAAAAAGTGTTTTCGTAGAAAGGGTTCTGATATTCAATAAGCCAAGCTTTATCATTTGTTTATCCATATTGCTTCTGTTTTTTATTTGTTGAACCTCAATTAAATTGTTAATCTTAACTTGGTTTGGACGTTTTTTGTTTTTTCTAGTTCGGGGAACAGACACAGTCTCTATAGTGTGATATCTAGGTGAAAAAGTCTCTATGTGCTGAGAATTAACTGACCTCTGTGATGGGAGGCAGCTAGCAGACGGTCGGTTTAGCCAGTCTGTCTGCTTCCTGACCTGGGCCCCAGTTAGTCAAGTATAAACAATAAGACTATTTGCCATATTTCTAGAGAGAAGAGTGGCGCCACCCCAGGAGGGATGAAGACCATCTCTTTTAAACAGGTCAGGTCTGCCCCAAAAGCTCGTCCAATTGTCTATGAAACCTATTATGCTTAGTAAACAAACTACAGCTAGTCCAAAATGCAGCAGCAAGAGTTCTTACTAGAACCAGGAAGTATGACCATATTAGCCCGGTCCTGTCAACACTGCACTGGCTCCCTATCAAACATCGTATAGATTTTAAAATATTGCTTATTACTTATAAAGCCCTGAATGGTTTAGCACCTCAGTATTTGAATGAGCTCCTTCTACATTATAATCCTATACGTTCACAAAACTCAGGCAATTTGATAACACCTAGAATATCAAAATCAACTGCGGGCGGCAGATCCTTTTCCTCTTTGGCGCCTAAACTCTGGAATAACCTACCTTACATTGTTCGGGAGGCAGACAAACTCTTGCAATTTAAATCTAGATTAAAGACCCATCTCTTTAACCTGGCTTACAAATAACATACTAATATGCTTTTAATATCCAAATCGGGTTTTTTTTCTAGGCTACATTAATTAGGTAAACCGGAACCGGGAACACTTCCCATAACACCCAATGTACTTGCTACATCATTAGAAGAATAGCATCTACGCTAATATTAGTCTGTTTCTCTTTTATTCCGAGGTCACCGTAGCCACCAGATCCAGTCTGTATCCAGATCAGAGGGTCACTGCAGTCACCCGGATCCAGTATGTATCCAGACCAGATGGTGGATCAGCACCTAGAAAGGACCTCTACATCCCTGAAAGACAGCGGAGACCAGGACAACTAGAGCCCCAGATAAAGATCCCCTGTAAAGACCTTGTCTCAGATGACCACCAGGACAAAACCAGAGGAAACAGATGATTCTTCTGCACAATCTGACTTTGCTGCAGCCTGGAATTGAACTACTGGTTTTGTATGGTCAGAGGAGAACTGGCCCCCCAACTGAGCCTGGTTTCTCCCAAGGTTTTTTTCGCCATTCTGTCACCGATGGAATTTCGGTTCCTTGGCGCTGTCGCCTCTGGCTTGCTTAGTTGGGGTCACTTCATCCACAGCGATATCGTTGACTTGATTGCAAATAAATGCACAGACACTATTTAAACTGAACAGAGATGACATCACTGAATTCAATGATGAACTGCCTTTAACTATCATTTTGCATTATTGATACACTGTTTTCCTAATGAATGTTGTTCAGTTGCTTTGAAGCAATGTATTTTGTTTAAAGTGCTATATAAATAAATGTGACTTGACTTGTTTTTAGAGATGCTGTTTTTAAGAAACTGGATACGAATACTGGATATGGATGTTCAGTGATGTAAAAGAAGAGAATATATGGGGGAACATGAATGGGAAAATTGTACAGACGAAACTGGAGAATATGGAGTATTTTATCAGGAACAAAGCAGTGTTCACAGATGTGATTTTAAACAAAATTGGGATGGATGAATCTGCCACATGTAAAGTATGCCAAGATGCAGTTGAAGGGTTTTTTCACTTGTTTTTATATTGTGATGAGCTGAAAGATTTTAATGAGAGATGTAAAAACATGATTTTAATTTTGAGAGGAGAGGGATTTGGGAAATTCAAGTGGGAAAAGGTGTTAATATTGGGAATTAATGAGAATTGTAAAAACAAGAAGATCATTAACTTGTGATGTTGATGAAAAGTCGGTGTGGGAAAGAAGAGTGGCGGTGAAAAAGGAAAATGTTTTAATTGATGCCAGGAAAATGTTTAGGAGAAAAGTTGAGAAATATGTTGAATGTTTCAACATTTAAATTGGAATTTAAATTGGAGGGAACAATGGATTTTTTTTATAATGTTTTTGCTCAGGAGGTCTTGAAGGTTTTAAATGACCTGGGGATGGAATTGTAATTTTTAAAAGATTAAACAATGTAATGACTGCTTTTTAAATTATTATTTGTAAGATGTCTGACAGCTCAAAATTTTAGAAGTTTTTATGTTAAAGAAAGCATCTTATGTATCTTTGTATGTTAATAACTGATATGTATGTTTGAATTGATTAATTTCTTCAAAAAAAATAAAAAAGGCTATGCCAGATCTCGCCTGATTTTGGAAGCTAAGCAGGTTTGGGCCTGGTTAGTACTTGGATAAAAAAAAAAAAGGCAATGTCCGATCTCGTCTGATCTCGGAAGCTAAGCAGGTTTGGGCCTGGTTAGTACTTGGATGGGAGACCGCCTGGGAATGCCAGGTGCTGTAAGCTTTAGGGCTGTCTTCTCTACTTTTATAATGCACTGGCGATGATAAAATGGCTGATCTTTAAATAGCCCTCTCTTTGCAGCAGACCTCGCTTACAGACATACCAACATGGCTATGCCTGATCTTGTCTGATCTTGGAAGCTAAGCAGGTTGAGGCCTGGTTAGTACTAGGATGGGAGACTGCCTGGGAATACTAAATGCGGAAAGCTTTTGGGTTTTCTTCGCTACTTTTATATTGCACTGGCAATTAGAATGGCTTATCTTTAAATAGCCCTCTCTTTGCAACAGCCCTTGCTTATGGCTATACCAACCTGGCTATGCCTGATCTCAGAAGTGAAGCAGGTTTGGGCCTGGTTAGTACTTGGATGGGAGACCAACTGGGAATGCCAGGTGCTATAAGCTTTTGGGTTTTCTTCCATACTTATATAATGCACTGGCGATTAGAGTGGGTGATATTTAAATAGCCCTCTCTTCGCAGCAGCCCTCGCTTACGGCCATACCAACCTGAGCGCGCTAGAGAGCTACAGGAAGTGTTGGCTGCAGTTGGGAGAGGAAGGCTCTCCTCCATTTTGTTTTTTTCTTTTTGTGTGTTTGTAAGCTATTTTGGACTTTAATCTTAGTTTTTTGTGTGTTTTGTCAGTTTTAAACCACCTAACAGCAGCTTTTTGCTGGCTGGATTGTGGTTACACATTTTGGACGGACATGGACGAATCTACGGCAATGAGTTCAGCAATAGACGACAGATCACGGCATGGCAATGATAACTGAATGAATAAACGACAACGAGATGGCAGTGGATTGGATAAGGTAACAAGGAAGGAGAGAATTTACTTGAAAGAAGCAACAGTAACAGTGGATTTAGGAGATGTGAAAGATGCGCGGGCAATGGACATTATCAAGGTAGTTACGGAGTGGATTGGAGTCGGGAAGATTTTAGCGGTGAGACCAAAGCAAGCGAGGGGAATACGAGGTGATACTGGAATGTGAGGAGGATACAGAGGTTTTAACAGATGGATTAATGATTAATGGTTTTAACTGCAAAGTGAAGAAACTACAAAACAGAGACATTTATTCATTTAGCAGACGCTTTTATCCGAAGTGACAGATGAGGACAGTGGAAGCAATCAAAAACAACAAAAAGAGCAATGATATATAAGTGCTATAACAAGTCTCAGTTAGGTTAACACAGTACACCAGCATTGAGGATGAGACGAGATATGTAAAGGCGCGGTTCCCTAAGGAGGTGGCCTCCCTCCCTTACAGCACAAAAATAGAAACTGCAGAGGGTCCACAATACTTTTGTGTGATGCACAGCCATCAGGTGAAGACTTGTCGGATGTGGATGAGCCCAGACCATGTGGTGAAGGACTGCCCGGAGTTCAAGTCAAGTCAAGTCACCTTTATTTATATAGCACTTTAAACAAAATACATTGCTTCAAAGCAACTGAACAACATTCATTAGGAAAACAGTGTGTCAATAATGGAAAATGACAAAGGCAGTTCATCATTGAATTCAGTGATGTCATCTCTGTTCAGTTTAAATAGTGTCTGTGCATTTATTTGCAATCAAGTCAATGATATCTATGTAGATGAAGTGACCCCAACTAAGCAAGCCAGAGGCGACAGCAGCAAGGAAACGAAAATCCATCGGTGACAGAATGGAGAAAAAAACCTTGGGAGAAACCAGGCTCAGTTGGGGGGCCAGTTCTCTTCTGACCAGACGAAACCAGTAGTTCAATTCCAGGCTGCAGCAAAGTCAGATTGTGCAGAAGAATCATCTGTTTTCTGTGGTCTTGTCCTGGTGGTCATCTGAGACAAGTTGTTTACAGGGGATCTGTACCTGGGGCTCTAGTTGTCCTGGTCTCCGCTGTCTTTCAGTGATGTAAAGGTCCTTTCTAGGTGTTGATCCACCATCTGGTCTGGATACGTACTGGGTCCGGGTGACTGAAGTGACCCTCTGATCTGGATACAGACTGGATCTGGTGGCTACGGTTACCTCAGAATAAGAGAGAAACAGACTAATATTAGTGTAGATGCCATTCTTCTAATGATGTAGCAAGTACATCGGGTGTTATGGGAAGTGTTCCCGGTTCCGGTTTACCTAATTAATGCAGCCTAAAAATCCTTTAAAGGATTTGGATAATAAAAGCATATTAGTATGTTATGTGTATGCCAGGTTAAAGAGATGGGTCTTTAATCTAGATTTAAACTGCAAGAGTGTGTCTGCCTCCCGAACAATGTTAGGTAGGTTATTCCAGAGTTTAGGCGCCAAATAGGAAAAGGATCTGCCACCCGCAGTTGATTTTGATATTCTAGGTATTATCAAATTGCCTGAGTTTTGAGAACGTAGCGGACGTAGAGGATTATAATGTAAAAGGAGCTCATTCAAATACTGAGGTGCTAAACCATTCAGGGCTTTATAAGTAATAAGCAATATTTTAAAATCTATACGATGCTTGATAGGGAGCCAGTGCAGTGTTGACAGGACCGGGCTAATATGGTCATACTTTCTGCTGCATTTTGGACTAGCTGTAGTTTGTTTACTAAGCGTGCAGAACAACCACCCAATAAAGCATTACAATAATCTAACCTTGAGGTCATAAATGCATGGATTAACATTTCTGCATTTGACATTGAGAGCATAGAACGTAATTTAGATATATTTTTGAGATGGAAAAATGCAGTTTTACAAATGCTAGAAACGTGGCTTTCTAAGGAAAGATTGCGATCAAATAGCACACCCAGGTTCCTAACTGATGACGAAGAATTGACAGAGCAACCATCAAGTCTTAGACAGTGTTCTAGGTTATTACAAGCAGAGTTTTTAGGTCCTATAATTAACACCTCTGTTTTTTTTCAGAGTTTAGCAGTAAGAAATTACTCGTCATCCAGTTTTTTATATCGACTATGCAATCCATTAGTTTTTCAAATTGGTGTGTTTCACCGGGCTGCGAAGAAAAATAGAGCTGAGTATCATCAGCATAACAGTGAAAGCTAACACCATGTTTCCTGATGATATCTCCCAAGAGAGATACACCCACGATCAGATGATAAGAGCAGATCATTTGTAACTCTAAGGAGAGCAGTCTCAGTACTATGATACGGTCTAAATCCTGACTGGAAGTCCTCAAATATACCATTTTTCTCTAAGAAGGAATATAATTGTGAGGATACCACCTTTTCTAGTATCTTGGACAGAAAGGGGAGATTCGAGATTGGTCTATAATTAACTAGTTCTTTGGGGTCAAGTTGTGGTTTTTTGATGAGAGGCTTAATAACAGCCAGTTTGAAGGTTTTGGGGACATATCCTAATGACAATGAGGAATTAATAATAGTCAGAAGAGGATCTATGACTTCTGGAAGCACCTCTTTTAGGAGCTTAGATGGTATAGGGTCTAACATACATGTTGTTGGTTTAGATGATTTAACAAATCCTCACATATACCGTTTTTCTCTAAGAAGGAATATAATTGTGAGGATACCACCTTTTCTAGTATCTTGGACAGAAAAGGGAGATTCGAGATCTACAATTAACTAGTTCTTTGGGGTCAAGTTGTGTTTTTTTTATGAGAGGCTTAATAACAGCCAGTTTTAAGGTTTTGGGGACATATCCTAATGACAATGAGGAATTAATAATAGTCAGAAGAGGAACTATGACTTCTGGAAGCACCTCTTTTAGGAGCTTAGATAATATAGGGTCTAACATACATGTTGTTGGTTTAGATGATTTAATAAGTTTATACAATCCTCTCCTATAGTAGAGAATGAGTGGAACTGTTCTATAGTGCACTGTCTGATGCGATACTGTAGCTGACGGCTGAATGGTTGCAATTTTATCTATAATATTAATCGATTTTAGAAATAAAGTAGTTCATAAAGTCATTACTGCTGTGATGTTGGGAAATGTCAACACTTGTTGAGGCTTTATTTTTTTCGTTAATTTAGCCACTGTATTGAATAAATACCTGGGGTTATGTTTGTTTTCTTCTAAAAGATAAGAAAAGTAATCGGATCTAGCAGTTTTTAATGCTTTTCTGTAGGATAGGTTACTTTCCCGCAAAGCAATACGAAATACCTCTAGTTTTGTTTTCCTCCAGCAGCGCTCCATTTTTAGGGCTGCTCTCTTTAGGGTGTGAGTATGCTCATTATACCATGGTTTCATACTGGTTTCCTTAACCTTCCTTAAGCGTAAAGGAGCAACTGTATTTAAAATGCTAGAAATGTGCTATGAATGCTAGGAGAGAGGCCACTTCGCGAGAAACTGCAACGCCGTGACATGCCTGGATTGCAATTTGGTTTTAAATAAGTGTGAGTGTTGGATGCAGGGTGAGGAGGAGGAGCAACAGCAGGTGGGCGGGCAGGTGCATGAATGAGACAACGAGCAGCGAGGCGATGGAGAAAGTATGAGATGAAGGACTGGAACCAAATAAGAATACAGAACAACAGAAAGAGTGTACCGAACAGATCATACAAACACAACAGGGGGGAATTTGGACACAGATGGATTTGACTGACAGCTTCCAAAATGCTTTGGATACTGTGGAACTAGATGATAAAAGGAATAAAGTATTGAGTGATGCATAACAGGAGGAAATTTTATGGACACCGATGGACGTGACGGACAGTGTACAAAAGGAGATGGACGCTGTGAAACTTAATTATGAGAGTAATGAGAATCTTTCTGCTACAAAAGAGTGTTAACAAGGAAAAGAAAATGAGATGCAGGGGAAATCATCAAAAGAAGATCTGTAAAGGTAATACCCAATTAGGTACTGCAAGAAAAAGAGTGCTTAAAGAAGATGGTATTGTGTGTACAAATAAGTATGAGTTGCTAAAGGGTTTGGAGGAGATGGACTGAGTTTATGGGTTTCATGCATGTTTTTATATGTTTTATGCTTTTAAGAATTGTTACTTTTAATGCTAGAGGGCTTCCAAACATAGGAAAATTTGAAAAAGTGAAAGAAATGTGTAAAGGAGAGGATGTGATATTATTACAAGAAACTAACTGGAGGGAAGAGTACATGACTGAAATAAGGAAAAGATGGAGCGGAGAGATTTTTTATAACAATGGTGATGGGAGGCTGGGAAGAGGAGTTGCGATTTTAACAAAAGAAAACAGTGGAGTATCATGTAAAACAATGTATAATGACATAGATGGGAAATGTATTGCGGTTGAAATTGAGTATGAGGAGAAAAAAGTTATTGTAGTTAATATTCATGCACCGACTGTAGAGAATGAAAAGAAGGAATATTTTAATGTATTAAGAGATTTTTTTAAAAAGCATAAAGAAGTTATTATGATGGGTGATTTTAATACCGTTTTCAGTCAATTAGAAATGGGGGAATGGTTTTTAAAAATGATAAAGGAAGAAAAGAACTGAAATTGTTAATGGAAGAAAATATTATAATTGATGTATGGAGAGAAAGAAATGAAAAAAGAAAGAATATTCAAGGAGGCAATTAGTAGGGAATTTTATGTGTAAAACAAGGATTGATTTTATTTTATGTACAAGGAACATTGAAGGATTTATCAGTAACATTAAATATGAAGAATCAAGCTTAAGTGTCCATAAACCACTTTTTGTCCAGGTAGACTGGAGTTCAGTGAAAAGAGGGCCGGGGGTATCGGTTTTAAATACAGCGGTTTTGAAAAATGAGGAGTATGTGTTAAGTATTAAAGAAAGTATTGAAAAAGAAAAGGAGAATGAAATGTACTGTGAAGATAAAATTATATGGTAAAAATTAAAATTTTTAATATTTAGTTAAAAAAATTCACAATAAAGTACTGCAAATTAATACAGATAAGTAAGAGGAAGAAGAAAAATTGGAAAAGGAATTAAATGAGAATGGGAAGATATACAAAAAAAAAATAATTGGAGGGAATATTGAAAGAAATGGAAGAGGAAAAATATGAAGTTGCAAGACTAAGAAGTAAAGCTAAATATACTGTGGAGGGTGAAAAATGTACAAAATTTTTCTTTGATCTAGAAAAAATAAGAGGGAAAGCTGGAATGATTAAAAAATAAGAGGAAAAATGGTGTAGTGTTGGAAACAAATGAGGAAATATTAAAAGAAATAAAAGCATACTATGAGAACCTGTTTAGTACTGAGGGGTTAAGTGAAGAGGAGAAACTGGAGTTACTAAAGCAAATAAAAGCAACAGTAGAAGTAGACAAAAAAGAGTGTGATGAAGAGATAAGAGAAGAAGAGATAAAAAGAGGAATAAGTGAATTAAACAAAAAAGAAAAGTCCAGGTATAGATGGTTTGGGGAGTGAATTTTCTTTAGTTTTTAAAGATTCTTTAAATAGCACTTTAAAAGAAGTATATATAGATGTTTTTAAGAAAGGAGAATTAAATCAAAGAATGGGAATGGGTTTAATTAAATTGATATACAAGAGAAAAGGAGAGAAGACAGATTTAAGGAACTACAGACCGATTACAATGCTGAATAGTGATTTAAAGATTTTATCTAAAATTTTAGCCAACAGATTGAAGGAAGTCATGCCAAGTATAATTAAAACTAACCAAGTGTACGGAGTGAAAGGAAGAGACATAGCAGATACAACTATTAGTATAAAAGATATGATAAGATACATGCATGAAAGGAACAAAGATGGATTTATTATAAGTTTAGATTTCGAGAAGGCTTTTGACAGGGTGGAGCATGTTTTTTTTTATTTGATGTTTTAAAGCGTTTTGGTTTTGGAGATAATTTTATGAAATGGATTAAGATCTTATACAAAGGTGCAATAACAAACATTAAATGTAATGGGTTTTTAACGTAGTGTTTTAAAATAACAAGATCAATAAGACAAGGATGTCCGTTTTCAGCTCTTTTATACTCTTTAGTTGCGGAACCTTTGGGATTGGCTATAAAACATGAAGAGGGGATAAAAGGGATAGGCATCGAAGAAGGGGAAAGTAACATTTTTCAATATGCGGATGACACAACGTTATTGTTAAAAGATCTGAAAAGTGTGGACAAAGCAATGCAAATCGTACAAAAGTATTGCAGGACATCAGGAGCCAAAGTAAATGAGGACAAAACTGTATATATGACATTTGGAAGGACACCGGTTTTAAAAGAACATTTTACCTTAAAGGAAACTAAAGAAATAAAGATTTTAGGTGTTTTATTGGGGAGGGATGAAAAGGAAGCAGAAGAAACTATGTGGGAGGAAGCTTTAAGAGGGATTGAAAGAAGATTGAATTTTTGGAGAATGAGAACATTAACATTGAAAGGGAAGGTTTCAGTTCTTAATGTTTTAATGTTTTCTAAATTGTGGTATATTTTATATGTGTCATCTATGCCGTTGTGGGTAGAAAAAAGGCTAAAAAAATGTTTTTTAGATTTTTTATGGGAAGGGAAGCCACCAAGAACAGCGCACAACACTTTAATAGGAGCAGAGGAGAAGGGAGGACTGGGTTTAATGGATGTGGAACAAAGAAAGAACAGCTTGAGAGTGAAATTAATAAAAAAGTACTTGGATGAAGAAAACGAAGTTGTATAGAAGAGAACAATGGGACCTTTTTAAGTAAGTGTAATAATTTTAATTTGGGGGACAACATTTTACGGAAATGTAGACGGAAAGTAAGGACTCTATGAAAACAAACAGAAACAGACCGGTTAATATAGGCAGGGTAATGACTATCAAGTGAAGGCACCCAGGTGCAAATAACATTAGTGCAATTACTGTGATGAAGGGACAAGGCTTTGTGGGAATTGTAGTGCCTGCGGTGAGGTGCCTATGGGGAAGTGAGACCACTAGTGGAGACCCAGGGAAACAGAGACCAGACACCGTGACATTACCCCCTCCTCCACAGAGCAGCTACCAGATGCTCCACCTGAACACAAGAACAGACCAAGGAACACAAAGACCAGGAGGGAGGTAGAGCGGCGGAGGACCAGGGGGAGGGATGGAGGGCCAGGTAATATAGGGAAACAGAGACAAGAAGTGCAAAAAACAAAAACTCGGAGACCAGGAGGGAGGTGGACCGGCGGAGGAACAGGGGGAGGGACGGAGGCCAGGTCCATAGAGGGAAACAGAGAGAGAGAAAAAAACTAAAACAAAACAACAACAAAACGCAAGTCCAGGAGAGAACAGAAAGTTCAGTGGTCCAGGGCCGAACCGACAGGGCAGGAATCCAGGGTGGAGCAAGGTGGAATTGGAGCCATGCAGTTGAGACAGAAGCCCACCAGGGTGGTGCAGAAGACCACCACAACCGTGTGGTCGAGACAGAAGCCCACCCGGGCGGCGCAAAAGACCACCACATCCGAGCGGTCGAGACAGAAGCCCACCAGGGCGGCGCAGAAGACCACCACATCCATGCGGTCGAGACAGAAGACCACCAGGGCGGCGCAGAAGACCAAAACATCTATGCGGTCGAGACAGAAGCCCACATGGGCGGAGCAGAAGACCACCACATCCATGCAGTCGAGACAAAAGCCCACCAGGGCGGCACAGAAGACCACCACAAAAGTGCTGTCGAGACAGAAGCCCACCAGGGCGGCGCCGAAAACCACCACATCCATGGGGTCGAGACAGATGCCCACCAGGGCGGCGCAGAAGACCACCACAGCCGTGCGGTCGAGACAGAAGCCCAGCCGGGTGGCGCAGAAGACCACCACAGCCGTGCGGTCGAGACAGGAGCCCACCAGGGCGGCGCTGGTTAGGCAAGTCTGAAACAGAGAACATGAACAAGTTAAGGGTGGCCTCCATGGCCACGACAGGATTAGTTGAGCACTCAGAGAGTTCGGCTGAGACGTAACGAGGCTCTAGAAGTTCCGCAGAGACGAGGAGAGGCTCTGGTAGTTCAGCTGAGACGTGAAGAGGCTCTGATAGTTCAGCAGAGACATGGAGAGGCTCTGGTAGTTCAGCAGAGACGTGGAGAGGCTCTGGTAGTTCGGCAGAGATGTGGAGAGGCTCTGGTAGTTCGGCAGAGACGTGGAGAGGCTCTGGTAGTTCAGCAGAGACGTGGAGAGGCTCTGGTAGTTCGGCAGAGATGTGGAGAGGCTCTGGTAGTTCGGCAGAGACGTGGAGAGGTTCTGGTAGTTCGGCAGAGATGTGGAGAGGCTCTGGTAGTTCGGCAGAGATGAGGAGAGGCTCTGGTAGTTCAGCTGAGACGTGAAGAGGCTCTGATAGTTCAGCAGAGACATGGAGAGGCTCTGGTAGTTCAGCAGAGACGTGGAGAGGCTCTGGTAGTTCGGCAGAGATGTGGAGAGGCTCTGGTAGTTCGGCAGAGACGTGGAGAGGCTCTGGTAGTTCAGCAGAGACGTGGAGAGGCTCTGGTAGTTCGGCAGAGATGTGGAGAGGCTCTGGTAGTTCAGCAGAGACGTGGAGAGGTTCTGGTAGTTCGGCAGAGATGTGGAGAGGCTCTGGTAGTTCGGCAGAGACGAGGAGAGGCTCTGGTAGTTCGGCAGAGACGTGGAGAGGTTCTGGTTGTTCCGCAGAGACGTGGAGATGCTCTGGTAGTTCCGTGGTGTTTAGACTGGATTCAGGAAGATCAATGGTGACTTGACTCTGCTCATGAAGATCATTGGTGACTTGACTCTGCTCATGAAAATCAATGGTGACTTGCATTTGCTCATGAAGATCAATGGTGACTTGCCTTTGCCCATGAAGATAGTCGGGGACTTGACTTTGCCCATGAAGAACACTGGTGACTTGACCTTGTCCTTGAAGATCAATGGTGACTTGACTTAACTCCTGAGGTCTAACTGTGGTAGTGCCTAACTCATGAGTGTCAACGGTGACTTGACCTAACTCATGAGTGTCAACGGTGACTTGACCTGACTCTGGAGGGTCAACTGTGGCTGTCATCTTGTGCAGAGGCACTGGACAGGTGGCCATCTTGTGCCATGACTCTGGACCGGCGGCCATCTTGTGCAGTGGCGCTGGGCCGGTGGCCAACTTGTGCTGTGGTGCTGGGCTGGTGGCCACCTTGCGCTGTGGTGCTGAGCTTGTGGCCATCTTGTGCTGTGGCGCTGGGCTGTTGGCCATCTTGCGCTGTGGCACTGGGCTTGCGGTCATCTTGCGCTGTGACGCCGGGCTGGCGGCCATGTTGCACCGTGGCGTTGGGCTGGCGACCACCTTGTGCTGTGGCGCTGGGCTGGCGTCAATACTGTGCAGTGGTGCTGGGCTGGCGGTCCTCCTGTCTGTGGACCCCGGTCTAGAGTCAGCCATCCCACCGGCAGAGACAGGTGTGTGCTGTGGCGCTGGGCTGGCGTCAATACTGTGCAGTGGTGCTGGGCTGGCAGTCCTCCTGTCTGTGGACCCCGGTCTAGAGTCGGCCATCCCACCGGGAGAGACAGGTGTGGCTGGGGTATCCCATGGAGGCCAATGTTGTAGGTAGAACACGAATTCCCAGAAATCAAAAGCATCCAACTG
The DNA here is from genome assembly GCF_963082965.1 of Carassius carassius. Classification (NCBI taxonomy): domain Eukaryota; kingdom Metazoa; phylum Chordata; class Actinopteri; order Cypriniformes; family Cyprinidae; genus Carassius; species Carassius carassius. The sequence goes on from NC_081779.1 coordinate 30,141,531, forward strand.
ATCCATTTCCTTTCTCGGCACCGGGTCATCCAGACCGGTGTTGAAAATGTCTTTCAGGGCCGCATCATTATATCCCATACCATCCTCCAGGGTCCAGAACACTTGTGCCATTCCACCCACCTCATTCCCCTCTTGGCGGAGGGTGGTTAATCTGATGAATTTCGCCCTCCGCTCCACCATACTGGCTGGGGAACGGGAATGAAGTCCCACACCGCTGGATCTCGACATGATGGAGTCCTTCTGTTACGTTGGGGAACCCAGGGAAACACAGGAGATGAGAGATCCAAACGCAGTGTGAGTTTAATGGGTAATCCAAATAGAGAATCCAACAAGCAGAGGGTCACAACAAAAAATCCATCCAAAACAAACAAACAAACAGGGAAAGGAACAGGAATAGGAATAGGAACTAGAAACTAGGAATGCGAGGAAACTGGGTGACAGAAAGTAAGGACTCCATGAAAACAAACAGAAACAGACCGGTTAATATAGGCAGGGTAATGGCTATCAAGTGAAGACACCTGAGTGCAATTAACAGGAGTGCAATTACTGTGATGAAGGGACAAGGCTTTGTGGGAATTGTAGTGCCTGCGGTCAGGTGCGTATGGGGAAGTAAGACCACTAGTGGAGACCCAGGGAAACAGAGACCAGACACCATGAAGGTAAAGTATTGTATGAAGATAAGATGGGGAAATGTATAATGGTGGAAGTCAATTATGAAGGACGTGAACTGATTTTAGTAAATGTACATGCAACAGAGGAGAAGGAAAAGAGAGTTTTTTATGTTTGAAGAAGTATTGTAAAAAAGTATAAAGAAAAAGTAATGACGGGGGATTTTAATACGGTTTTTAGTAAACAAGACATTGCAGAAAGCAATGGTTTTTAAAACTGACAAGGGGAGAAAAAAATTAAAAGCATTAACGGCAGAAAATAATATGATAGATGTGTGGAGAGAAAGAAATGAAAAGAAAAAAAGTTTTCAAGAAGGCAAATAGTGGGGCAGTTTGGGTGCGAAACAAGAATTGACTTTATTTTATGTATGTAATAATTTTATTTTATTATTTTATGTACGAGAAATGTGGAGAATTTTATAGAAAATATTAAGCATGAAGAAACATAAAAATTAAAAGCGCTAAAAAAATTTTTTTTTTTTAAATGGACTCAGATAAAGTGCAAAGAGGGCCAGGAATATGGGTTTTAAATACAAAAATGTTAGAAAATGAAGACAATGTTTTAAAGGTTAAAGAAATTATATAAAAAGAAAAGGAAAATGAAATGTATGAAGAAGATAACAGAATATGGTGGGAGAATGTAAAGTTTTTAATAAAAAAATTCTCGATTAAGTATTGCAGTATAATACGCAAGTGGAAAAGATACAAAAAAAAAACAAATAAAGGAAAGTTTGGAAGTGGAATTGAATAAAGAAAATAAAGATATATAAAAGATAAAGGAAATGGATGAAAAACTGATAAAAATAGAGGAAAAATAATATGAGGGGGCGAGGTTAAGAAGAAAAACTAAATATACTGTGGAGGGAGAAAATGCAAAAAGTTTTTTATATTTGGAAAAAAGAGAGGAAAAGCTGAAAAAATAAAAGAGATAAGAAGGAAAAATGGGGAAGTTGTAGAAGGTAATGAAAAGATTTGAGAAGAAATAAGGAATTTTTATGATTTTTTTTTAGTGCGAGGGGTGTAGAAGAAAACAAAAAGCAAGGAGGATAAAAATGAATGCGATCAAAAATCAGAGAAGAAGATTGATAGTGCAATACAGCAGCTGAATAAAAAAAAAAGTCCAGGAATAGATGGTTTGGGAAGTGAATTTTATGTATATTTTAAAGAGATTTTAACAAAGATTTTAAAGGAAGTTTTTAGTGAAATCTTTGAAAAAGAAGTTGTTAATGAAAGAATGGGGATGGGGATAACAAAACTGATATATAAAAGGAAAGGAGAAAAAGTAGATTTTAAAAACTATAGGCTGATCACGATGCCTAATACAGATCTTAAGATTTTAGCGAAGGTTTTAGCAAACAGGTTAAAGGAAGTAATGCCAAGTATAATCGAAACAAACCAAGCATATTGATTAAAATGAAGAGATATAGCAGACATCACAATGAGCATAAGAGACACAATATGGTACATGAAAGAAAAAAATGAAGATGGTTACGTAATTAGTTTAGATTTTGAAAAAGCATTTGATCGGGTTGAACACGGGTATTTATTTGATGTTTTAAAGAAATTTGGTTTTGGGGGAGATTTTATCAAATGGATTGAGATTATAAATAAGGGTGCTTTAACGAGAATAAAATGTAATGGGTTTTTAACAGAATGTTTTAAAATCACAAGATCAATAAGACAGGGTTGTCCGCTTTCAGCGTTATTAAATTCACTGGCCCCCCAATCTGAGCCTGGTTTCTCCCAAGGTTTTTTTCTCTATTCTGTCACCGATGGAGTTTCGTTTCCTTGCCGTTGTCGCCTCTGGCTTGCTTAGTTGGGGTCACTTCATCTACAGCGATATCATTGACTTGATTGCAATAATGAACTGCCTTTAACTATCATTTTGCATTATTGACACACTGTTTTCCTAATGAATGTTGTTCAGTTGCTTTTCAGTTTGCATTTTGGACTAGCTGTAGTTTGTTTACTAAGCGTGCAGGACAACCACCCAATAAAGCATTACAACAATCTAACCTTGAGGTCATAAATGCATGGATTAACATTTCTGCATTTGACATTGAGAGCATAGGCCGTAATTTAGATATATTTTTTAGATGGAAAAATGCTGTTTTACAAATGCTAGAAACGTGGCTTTCTAAGGAAAGATTGCGATCAAATAGCACACCTAGGTTCCTAACTGATGACGAAGAATTGACAGAGCAACCATCAAGTCTTAGACAGTGTTCTAGGTTATTACAAGCGGAGTTCTTAGGTCCTATAATTAACACCTCTGTTTTTTCAGAATTTAGCAGTAAGAAATTACTCGTCATCCAGTTTTTTTATATCGACTATGCAATCCATTAGTTTTTCAAATTGGTGTGTTTCACTAGGCTGCGAAGAAATATAGAGCTGAGTATCATCAGCATAACAGTGAAAGCTAACACCATGTTTCCTGATGATATCTCCCAAGGGTAACATATAAAGCGTGAAGAATAGCGGCACTAGTACTGAGCCTTGAGGTACTCCATACTGCACTTCTGATCGATATGATACCTCTTCATTCAATGCTACGAACTGATGGCGGTCATATAAGTACCATTTAAACCATGCCAATGCACTTCCATTAATGCCAACAAAGTGTTCAAGCCTATGCAAAAGAATGTTGTGGTCAATTGTGTCAAACGCAGCACTAAGATCCAATGGAACTAATAGAGAGATACAACCACGATCAGAAGATGAGAGCAGGTCATTTGTAACTCTTAGGAGAGCAGTCTCAGTACTAAGATACGGTCTAAATCCTGACTGGAAATCCTCACATATACCATTTTTCTCTAAGAAGGAATATTATTGTGAGGATACCACCTTTTCTAGTATCTTGGACAGAAAAGGGAGATTCAAGATTGGTCTATAATTAACTAATTCGTTGGGGTCAAGTTGTGGTTTTTTTAATGAGAGGCTTAATAACAGCCAGTTTGAAGGTTTTGGGGACATATCCTAATGACAATAAGGAATTAATAATAGTCAGAAGAGGATCTATGACTTCTGAAAGCACCTCTTTTAGGAGCTTAGATGGTATAGGGTCTAACATACATGTTGTTGGTTTAGATGATTTAACAAGTTTATACAATTCTTCCTCTCCTACAGTAGAGAATGAGTGGAACTGTTCCTCAGGGCGTCTATAGTGCACTGTCTGATGCGATACTGTTGCTGACGGCTGAATGGTTGCAATTTTGTCTCTAATAGTATTAATTTTAGAAGTAAAGTAGTTCATAAAGTCATTACTGCTGTGATGTTGGGAAATGTAAACACTTGTTGAGGCTTTATGTTTATTTTTCGTGAATTTAGCCACTGTATTGAATACCTGGGTTATGTTTTTTTTCTTCTAAAAGAGAAGAAAAGTAATCGGATCTAGCAGTTTTTAATGCTTTTCTGTAGGATAGGTTACTTTCCCGCCAAGCAATACGAAATACCTCTAGTTTTGTTTTCCTCCAGCTGCGCTCCATTTTTCGGGCTGCTCTCTTTAGTGTGCGAGTATGCTCATTATACCATGGTGTCATACTGGTTTCCTTAACCTTCCTTAAGCGTAAAGGAGCAACTGTATTTAAAATGCCAGAAAAGAGAGAGTCCATAGTTTCTGTTACATCATCAAGTTGTTCTGAGGTTTTGGGTATGCTAAGGAATTTGGATACATAAGGAAGATAACTTAAAAAGCGGGGTTGCATAATTTCAACACTATCCATATCAATTCCATGTGACAGTATTAAGTCTTGAGTATGATTTCGACAATGAGTAGGTCCTGAAACGTGTTGTCTAACTCCAATAGAGTTCAGAATGTCTATAAATGCTGATCCCAATGCATCTTTTTCATTATCAACATGGATATTAAAATCACCAACTATTAAAACTTTATCTGCAGCCAGAACTAACTCGGATGAAAAATCACCAAACTCTTTAATAGTCTGTATGGTGCCCTGGTGGCCTGTATACAGTAGCCAGTACAAACATCACAGGGGATTTATCATTAACATTTGTTTCTCTGGATAATGTTATATGAAGCACCATTACTTCAAACGAGTTATACTTGAAAGGCTGCCCTCTGAGAAATCCTGAAAATGTTGTTATATATTGAAGCAACTACTCCCCCTTCGCCTTTTAGACGCGGCTCATGTTTATAACAGTAATCTTGGGGGGTGGACTCATTTAAAATAATGTAATCATCAGGTTTTAGCCATGTTTCTGTCAAACAGAGCACATCTAGATTATGATCAGTGATCATAATATTTACAAAAAGTGTTTTCGTAGAAAGGGATCTGATATTCAATAAGCCAAGCTTTATCATTTGTTTATCCGTATTGCATCTGTTTTTAATTTGTTGAACTTCAATTAAATTGTTACTCTTAACTTGGTTTGGACGTTTTTTGTATTTTCTAGTTCAGGGAACAGACACAGTCTCTATAGTGTGATATCTAGGTGAAAGAGTCTCTATGTGCTGAGAATTAACTGACCTCTTTGACATGAGGCAGCTAGCAGACGGTCGGTTTAGCCAGTCTGTCTGCTTCCTGACCTGGGCCCCAGTTAGTCAAGTATAAACTTTAAGTCTATTTGCCACATTTCTAGAAAGAAGAGCGGCGCCACCCCAGGAGGGATGAAGACCATCTCTTTTCAACAGGTCAGGTCTGCCCCAAAAGCTCGTACAATTGTCTATGAAACCTATGTTATTTTGTGGGCACCACTTAGACATCCAGCTATTTACTGATGACAATCTGCTATGCATTTCGTCACAACGGTAAGCAGGGAGGGGCCCAGAGCATATTACAGTGTCTGACATCATGCTTGCAAGTTCACACACCTCTTTAATGTTATTTTTAGTGATCTCCGACTGGTGAAGTCGAACATCATTAGCACCAGCATGAATAACAATCTTACTGTATTTACGTTTAGCATTAGCCAGCACTTTTAAATGTGCCAAAATGTCAGGCGCTCTGGCTCCCGGTAAATATTTGACTATGGTGGCTGGTGTCTCTATATTCACGTTCCGTACACTAGAATCGCAAATAACTAGAGCACTTTCATCAGGTTTCTCAGTGGGTGCATCACTGAGTGGGGAGAACCTGTTTAATGTTTCGATTGGAACAGAAGAGCAGTGTTTTGACCCACGAATATTCTGCCTCACTGTCACCCAGTTGCCCTGCTGCAGGGGCTCTGTTGCCGGAACCGAACAATGTACAGGAATCCCTGAGCTAGACGCTTTCAAAGCCGTATCTAGAGCCCTAACATTCATACTGTCCTCAATTAAAGTTTGGATGCGTGTCTCTAATTCTGAAATCTTCTCTGTCAGCCTATTTCCCTGCATTTATCACATGTGAACCCCTCATCTGCGACAGAGATAGATAGACTGTAAATGTGGCAAGAGGTGCAAATAACAATAGCAGGAGAAGCCATTAATCACCGTGCTTGATGAAATATTCTTACCACAGTTGTTTGATGAACTTGTGAAAAACTGGAGCGAGAGAGAGGAGAGGAGAAAAGAAAACAGCGATAGGTTCGAATTAAAACGCTAATGACAAGCTAATGGGTGCTAATGCAATGCAGGTGTACTGCACTCAAGGATATAAAAAAAATAGGTGGGATAAAATAGGTGGGAGACCACCTGGGAATACGAGGTGCTGTAAGCTTTTTGGAAATTTTTCACTAATTATATAATAATCTTGCAAAAAAAAAAAAAAAAAAAAAAGTCAATGCCCTATCTCTGAATGTTAGCAGGTTTGGGTCTGGTTAATACTTGGATGGGAGACCGCCTGGGAATACCAGGTGCTGTATGCTTTTGGGTTTTCTTCCATACTTATATAATGTACTAATTGTCACTAATGTCACTAATTATATAATAATCTTGCAAAAAAAAAAAGAGAGAATGCTCGGTCTCTGAATAAAGATAAAATGGGGAAATGTATAGTGGTGGAAGTAAATTATGAAGAACGTGTATGGAGTCAAAATAATGCTGTATATATACGCAAAAAAATTTTGTTTTGCAAAAGAAAATAAAGTTTTGCAAACTAAAAAAAAAAAAAGGCTATGCCTGATCTCGGAAGCGAAGCAGATTTGGGCCTGGTTAGTACTTGGATGGGAGACTGCCTGGGAATACCAGGTGCTGTAAGCTTTTGGGTTTTCTTCCCTACTTATATAATGTACTGCCAATTAGAGTGGCTGATCTTTAAATAGCCCTCTCTTTGCAGCAGCCTTCGCTTACGGCCATACCGACCTGTCAATGCTCGATCTCATCTAATCTCGGAAGCTAAGCAGGTTTGGGCCTGGTTAGTACTTGGATGGGAGACTGCCTGGGAATACCAGGTGCTGTAAGCTTTTTGGAAATTTTTCACTAATTATCTAATAATCTTGTGCAAAAAAAATAAAAGAAAATAAAAGAAAAAAAAAGAATCAATGCCTGATCTCGGAATTTTAGCAGGTTTGGGTCTGGTTAGTACCGTATTTTTCTGACCATAAGTCGCACCGGACTATAAGTCGCATTTATTTAGACCCAAGAACCAAGAGAAAACATTACCGTCTACAGCCGCGAGAGGGCGCTTTATGCTGCTTAGTGTAGACTACAGGAGCACTATGCAGCATCTCTGGCAGCATAGAGCGCCCTCTCGCTGCTGTAGACGGTATTGTTTTTTATTAGTTAATTTCTCTTGGTTCATGTCAAATTAATTTTGATAAATAAGTCGCACCTGACTATAAGTCGCAGGACCAGCCAAACTATGAAAAAAAAGTGCGATTTATAGTCTGGAAAATACGGTACTTAGATGGGAGACTGCCTGGGAATACCAGGTGTTGTAAGCTTTTGGGTTTTCTTTCCTACTTATATAATGCACTTGTGATTAGAGTGGCTGATCTTTAAATAGCCCAAACTATGCAACAGCCTTCGCTTACGGCCATACCAACCTGAGCACCCCTGTTCATTGTAGTGGTGCAATCCAGGAAGTGCAAGTGTGTGTTGAAAGGACGGAAAGCTAACTCTTGTATTGTTTGTTTGTTTGTTTGTTTTTTTTTTTTTGATTGAAGACTGAATTATAATATGAGTTTTCTTTACCTATTTAATACGTTTTAAACCACGAACCATCAGCTTCATGCTGTCTGGGGAGTGGTTTATTTTTTCATTTAGAATGAGTGAAATGGATTGACTGCTTGTTTCTCAAATGGCAACGAATTTGAAAACAAGCTAATGAAATTGATCAAGGAAAAGGATTAAGACAAGGAGAGGTGATGATGGCGAAAGAAATGAAGAAACAAATGATATATTCAAAAGAAGCTACAGCAATAATTGACATCAGTATACTGCTTAACCCTTAAGGCGCCAGGGTTTTTTGGAAACAATGTTGTATTTTGACATCAAGATTTCGAAAGCGTGTGGCTTGAAAGGGCTTAACCCTTTGAAGTCGATTAACGCGGACATGCGTTTTGAGTCATTTTCTCCTGATAACCCCGAAAAGAACTTAAATTACACTTTCAGTTTTAATCGTACAGATAAGAGCAATACATCAATCGAATCTGTAAAGGGTCTACTTTTTTTTGGATACAGACATAATAACAACAAAACTTTGTGCACTTATAAAATAAAGATAACAAACAAGGTGTGCTGTCTGCAGCCTTTGTCTGCGCTGATCTTTATTTACAAACACGTCATTAAAATGAACTGTAACTCCGTGAATACTCAACGAAGAGACATGAGAGAGATATCTATAGAAAGCTTGACATGTCTACTTTTAATCTAAACAAGTGCCGCCGAAAAAACAGATTTTCTGTGATAAAGTAATCCATATGAATACAAAGCGATGTCTGTTTTTCATGTCTCCCTTCATTATATCTGATGTGACCATGACCCCGCGCCGAACGCGCTATTCAGATTTAAACTGAAGCGTGCAGCTTGAATACGCCCATAACAGAAGAAAAAGCAGCCAAACTGTTCTCCTAGTTTTTATTTTACTGTTTGCTTCGCGATCAGAGGAATAAGACATAATACACCCCAAAAAGATGTCATGTGGTTGAGGATTTGAGAAATGGATTTCCTCAGAAAAAAAGAATGAAGCACTTTATTCAGCAGAGATCATAAACATGAGTAAGTCTCTTTTTATTTATTTATATACTTGTACTAGTTTTCACATAACGTGTAAACATTTTACTAGTTAGACTTTTTCCAAAGACTTTTTCCAAACTATAATTTCTGACTAAATATATAATCAAGTGAAACATTATGAAGTTTCAATAACAATATACAATACTATACCATTCAAAAGCTTGATGTAAATAAATGTAACAAATAAATAACTGTAGGCTAACAAATGTAAAAACAATGTTGTTCTTTCAATTTATTTCCCCTAAAAAATCTAAAAAATATTCTCAGCTCTTTTCAACATTAATAATAATAATAATGATAATAATAACAACAATAAATGTTTTTTTGTAGAAAATAAGATTGTTAAAAGGATTTCTGAAGGATTGTGTGACTGGAGTATTGATGCCAAAAAATTTGTTTGAAAGTCAGCTTTGATTGTTCCTTATAAATTGTTTAACTGCTCCCCCAAGTGGATATTAAAGTATGTTGTGGGATAATTAAATATATTCTAAATAAACTACAAACATAAAATTATATAGATTTATTTTGTTCTCACATTCTTTCTTGTAACTCCTTCCTTTCAGTGGCACAGATGACTGAGAGGCTCATTATGCAGCTCATTATGCAGGCCTTTGTCTTCTCAGGTGTAAATCACAATGATATTCATGATAGTTGACGCCTAATCGCATTTGACTTTTACCAACAAAAAGTGTCTTAGAAAATGTAAATCAATATATTGTTTTCCATAAGTGAGTAAACAAGATGATTTTCACATAATTTAGAAAGAAAAATTCTAGGCTACAAGCTCCAGTTCACAAAAATCCCGGGAACCAATGTTCTCTATGTGTTTTTTTGCCTTTTTCAAGTGTTTTAACATTTTTAGTTTTTCACTAACCACGCATAATATTTTTTTTCTCAAAAACACAATCATGTACATACATGCATTTTACATATTATTATAGCCCAGTTCGTGCTGTTTACAGTGAGATTAGACTTTACCTAAGAAACTGAAAAAAGCACAAATGTCAGGGCATGACAAAACTTCTCCAGGCCCCAAAAATACCTTTAGACTCCAGAGGGAACAACAGGAGGCAAGGAAAGAAAGAAGATAGGTTGGGAAAATGATAAGAAGAAAATCAATGAAGGTAAAGCCAAATCTTAACGTTGCTAGAAAGAAAAAGATGACTGAAATAAATAAAAACAGGTTGGGATTCGTACAAGAATAAGATTGTGAGAGAGACTGAAGATGAATGGTTTTAAATGTTTATTTTTTATTGGTATGGTTTTAAACTTTGTGAGTTTAAATGCTCAGAGAAATTTGAGATGGTAAAAGAATTATGCAAAAAACAGGATGTTATAATTTTACTAGAAACAAACTGGAAAGACGAAATGATTGAGGATGTGAAAAAGAGATGGAAAGGACAAATGTTTTATAATAATGGTGATGGAAGGATAGGAAGGGGGTAGCCATTTTAATAAAGGGAAATGTTGAAATTAATTCATATGAAGTCTATAATGACAAAAAGGCAAATGTGTTGGGATTAATATTAAGAAAGATGATAATTAATTATGGTAATTAATTTACATGCACCCACCCAAGAGGGAGGAAAAAAAAGCCTGTTTTTGAGGGATTAAGGATTTTAATAAAGAAATATAAAAATGTAATTTTAGTTGGAGATTTTAATACTGTTTTTAGTAAGATGGACATGGCAGATGGAATGGTTTTTAGAACAGATGTGGGAAGGAAAGAGTTAAAAGAAATGATGGAGGAGAGAAATTTGATAAATGTTTGGAGGGAAAACCATGAAAGAAAAAGAGACTTTTCCAGAAGACAACTGGTTGGGAATTTTATGTGTCAGACAAGAATTGATCTTATTTTAAGTGAAAGGGATATGGAATATTTTCTGGGGGACATTTGTTATAAAGATACCAGCTTGAGTGATCACAAAATCCTTTTATGGAATATTAATTTTAGTAAAGAAAAAAAAGGGCCTGGAGTGTGGATACTAAATTAATAAAATATTAAAGTTAATAAAAGAATTACAAAATAAAAAAGGAGAACTAGTGAAAGATATAAGTGGAATTTTAACAGAGGTGAAAGAGTATTATGAGGGGCTTATTGAAACAAAAGGAATCTACGAAAAAGAGAAAAACCAGTTATTAGAGTGTGTTACAGCTAAAGTAAGTAGAGAAGATAAAGAAGAATGTGATAAAGAAATTAGTGAAGAGGTAATTGTACAAGCTATTAATAGTTTAAAAGGGAACAAAAGCCCGGGGATAGATGGGATAGTAAATTAATTTTATAAAGTTTTTAAAGAATTATAAGGAATTATATAAGGAGATTTTTAATAAAAGAGAATTGGATCAGAGGATGTGTATAGGGTTAATTAAATTAATTTATAAAAGGAAAGGAAGTAAAAATAATTTGAGTAATTTTAGGCCAATAACAATGTTAAATACAGATTTGAAAATACCAGCTAAAATCCTTGCAAACAGAATGAAAAGTGTTTTACCCAAAATTATAGTGACTAATCAAGGATATGGTGTAAGAGGGAGAGATATTACTGATATAGCGAGTGGTATAAGAGACATAATAAGCTATTTAAATGAAACACAGAAGGATGGATATGTTGTTAATTTAGATTTTGAAAAGGATTTTGATAGGGTACAACATTTTTTTTTTTTTTTTGCAATTTTAGAACGTTTTGGGTTTGGAAAAAAATTTCATGAATGGATAAAAATTTTATATAACAACGTAATGACAAGAGTGCCATGCAATGGTTTCTTAATGGAACCTTTTAGAATAACAAGGTCAATAAGGCAAGGATGTCCACTCTCTGCACAGCTATATACTTTGGTAGCAGAGCCTTTAGGTTTAATGATTAAGAAAGATAAAAGCATTCAAGGTACTAAAATAGAAGAAGGTAAAGAAGAGAAAAAGATATTCCAATATGCAGATGACACAACACTGATTTTGAAAGACTTAGAAAGTATGAAGGAAGTAATGAGAAATGTAGAGCGGTATGGTAAAGGTACAGGTGCAAGAGTTAATGAAGACAAAACGGTGTACATGAAGTTTGGAACGGTACCAAATTTAGGAGGAGGTTTTAATTTTGAGGAGGTGAAGGAAACAAAATTTTTTAGTGTGACTTTAGGAACAGACAAGAAAGGGGCAAGAGAAAGAATGTTTGAAAAGTTGGTGGGGAAAATGGAAAGGAGATTAATTTTTTGGAGGGGTAGATTTTTAAGTTTGAAAGGAAAATTTTTAGTGGTTAATGCTTTAATGTTATCCAAAATGTGGTATATTTTAATGGTGAGCGCAATGCCAAAATGGGTGGAAGTATGGATGAATAAATGAATAAAAAGATGTGTTTTAGATTTTGTTTGGGAGAAGAAACCGCCAAGAGTTGCTTATAAAACTCTGATAGGACAGACTGATAAAGGAGGAATTATTTGATGTAGAATTTAAAAAGAAAAGTATGAGAATTAAAGTTGAAAAAGTATATAGATGATCAAGAAAAAGGAAAATGGAAAGATACAATGAAATACTTTTTGGACAAATGTGGGAAAGTGAAACTAGGGGACAGTGTTTTATGGATGAAAATGGAAACATGGATGTTTGAAAGAATACCAGATTTTTATAAAGAAGATTTAAAAGCTTGGGCTTTTTTCTCTCAAAGGTTGATTTAATACCTGGAGGAAGGAAAGAGATTTAAACTAACCATTGTTTTTTAAATAAGCATATTGTGAAAAGTGGGAAAGAAATATAAAAAAAATGGTGGGGGTTGGGATTACAAGATTAAGAAATATTATGTATGAGATAAGAAAGGGTTTTTTACCACTGCAAGTAATTATTGATGAGTTGGAAGAATTCAAAGAAAAGTATGACATAAACAATGTAAAGAAGCAATATAAAGAAATGAAAAGTGCAATACCAAAAGCGTGGATAAATGAAATACAGAAGGAAGAAAAAGAGGAAAGGAAAGACTGAAGTATATTTTGTTAATCAAGATGAAAGAATAGGGTTTAGTTTAGGAAATGTGAAAATGTTTTATCAGGTTTTAAGGGAAGAGATTTTTTTTTAAACAAATTCAAATGATATGTGGTTAAGACACTTCAATGGCTTGAAAGAGGAAGAAATATGGAAAAATATAAGGGGAGGAATTGCTGAGCACAAATTTGGAGTGTCTTGATTATTTTATAAGGCATAATGTAATATGGTCAGAAATGAGGTTGTGTATTATAAAAAAATAACACACTGCATTATGTAAGGTTTGTAAAAAACAAGATGAACGTTTGTTGCATTTGTTTTAACTGTGTGAGAAATTAGGATCTTTTTTTAAGTTTAAAAAGAAATAGTGAACGAGCTATGGGAAAGAAAAGAAGATCAAGACTGGCAAAAAACATTTATGTTTAGAAAGGAGAAAAAGTGTAAGAATAAAATCATGATCAATTTGTTAATTATTTTGACGAAAAATGCTATATGAAAAGAAGAAATATAGTCAAAAACAGGTCTGTATTTTGAATAAGCATATGGTGGAAGATTACATGTTTAAATTGTGTAAATATTGGAGACTGGAGGGAAAACGTCTCAGGTTACGAATGTAACCTTTGTTCCCTGAGTAGGGAACGAGACACTGCGTCCTCTAGGGGTCGCTTCGGGGAACACCTCGTTACACTAAGTACCAACTCTACCATTTCCATGGGAGTTGCCCCTGGGACGTTTAGACGGCTGTCTGTTACACTATCCCTTACGGCCAGAGGCCTAGGCTACATACCCAACTTACCTGTTAGGGCCTCGACCCAGGGTAGAGCTCAAGGCTGGGAATCAAGAAGGATTCCTTTAAAGGGATATGGCTAAGAACCCAGTATTTATACAAGGTCTAGCCTGTCACACAGGGTTAACCACTTGCTCTCGCACAAGCTTGCTGAAAATTCTGTCTCAACAGATCTCTAGCAGCAACACCCTGTTTATATGGGTATCCGAGGATACATGGGTGGAGTGGCACCCAAGATGAACAAGGGTTTTACCAACTCAAGAAAGGGCACGAAGAAACCGCGCGAAACCCTCACCATAAAGGATTTAAGAAAGAACGCAGAGCACGCGAACTTAACACAGTGTGGATTTCAGAAAGTGCACAAAGACCTCGCGTGTACACTTACCATTACATGGATTTCGAAATACTCTTCAAAGGAGGGGCTCTCGTGGCACTCTGATCGAGCCTCTCAAAAATGGAATGGGGCATCTCAAAACAGTATGTTTGAGAGTCATCAACCCAATCTGAGTGCTCTGGGGGAAAAAAACAGAGAACTCCGTCTCATATGAGAGGAGAACTCCGAATATAGAGTAGCGCGCTCATAGGCGACCCTCCTTGGAAAAGGGGAGCGCTGCTAACTACCACGAGAAACACCCAGATATCCCCTCAACATTGAGGGAGGTCTGGATTGGAAAACGGTCTTAAAAACCTTGGTTGAGAGACCGGAAGCTACGAGTTGTGCCTTCTCAGAGATCACACCTACAGCCTCTAAGCTCGATGCGGGGGCGCACCCTCCGCCTGCGAGAGGAGATCTCTCCTGACAGGAACCTCCCATGGAGTACCGTCAAAAAAGAGAAATCAGGCCCAGGAATCGTACCTGGCCAGAACGGGGCTACTAACAGCAGCCAAACACTGTCCTGGCGCACTCTCTCCAGAACTCCCGTGTGCAGAGCAATCGGGGGAAAAACCATAAAGATGAAGCCGGATGAGTCAGAGGAAGCCAGAGGGGACAGCGCGATGCTCTCTTGAGTCACAACAGATCCACCCGAGTCTGGCCAACCCTTACAACTCTGCTTCATCACCTCAGTGTGAAGCCGCCATTTCCCGGGCCTCGGCCCCCGCCTCAACAGGATGTCTGTTCCCATATTAAGATGCCCAGGAATGTGACTGCTCTCAGTGAGAGGAGTTCTCCCTGGGACCACCGTTGAGGGACTTAAGCGGCAAGGAGGCCCCGTAGGGTGACCTGGCCCAACATCCATGAAATTCCCTGCAGTGCTGAGCCAGCTTTGATGATCAGCGAGGCTCCCGCAGAAGCCTGTGACCTCGGCCGCCTAAACCGGAGCACTGTAAAGAAAACTCACAGAGTTTTTTTTTTTTTTTAGTCGACACATAACCACCAGCAATTTAATACACAAGTATATACAGAAAGGGTTACAATTTTACTTACCCACCCTCCTGTATCGGAGCCCCCCTCAAGGGGCGCCTCCTTTTAGTCCGGACCATCAGTAAGGTTGTTCTGTGAACATAAAACCATCCAAAACATCATAAGTCCAGCATAGGAGACTGTTATGCAAGAAATTCGCCACCTAACCTCAATTAGGTGGAGAGCTGGTGGTTACAGGGGAATTAGGCAAAGGAGGATAAAAAACAGAAGTTAAAAAACACCCAAGGGAATGAGTAGCTAGGTTAGGTATCGCTCCGATTCGGACGAGAACGCTGCCTCGTCTGAATCACATCCCTCAGGTCCTGCTTACCTCCTCGTGACCCACGATTCCTCTTACCCTTACCTGTCGGCGGGGGAGGAGCGCGAGCCGCAACACTAGCCTTCTGCGCCTGTCTTTGATCCTCAGATCGAGACGGGCCAGGACCCCTATATTGTTCGGGCTCGGACAAGGACCTTCGTGGAATGAAGGATTTAAAGGCAGCTGAGCGCGCCCTTGCCTCCCTGAACTTCTCGACCACTGTCTCAACGGAGGTAGACCACTGTCTCAACTTCGTCTTCATCCAGGTCCTTCAGCAGGTCAGCCTGATAAGCCTGAAACACTGCCATCGTGAGCAACGAAGCCACAGCCTGACCTGCTGCTGAGTATGCTTTGCCATTTAAGCGGGATGTATCCTGGAGGGTCTTAGATGGCAAAGAGGGAGATTTAAGAGAGGATGATTCCCCCACAGAGAGATAGCTAGCTAGCGTCTCTTCCACAGGGGGCATCCTCTCATAGCCGTTTTCGCGCATTGCCTCGATATTGGCATAACTCGTATGCTGAAACCGATGGATGCGAGAAGAAAACGGCCTCTTCCATTCTTTCTCAATTTCTCCATGTAAATCAGGCAAGAATGGAAGGCTCACCTGGGCTGGAGGGCTATGGTCAGACAAATAACGCTCGTCGAGACGACCTCGCGGCATCACTTTGCTGGCACGCTTCCATGGCAAGTCCAAATTTGCAGTGGCGCGATCCATAACCTCTAACAGCTCCACATACGCAGGGCAGGAGGATTGAGGAGCCTCAGCTTCTTCGCCACCCTCAAACATCTCCTGCTCTTCCTGGGCAGAACCCAGCAAAGCACAAACTTCAGTATCAGAAAGGGTTAATGACAACACATATTCCTCCTGAAGTTCACTCTTGCCTGCAGCCAAAGAGCGCGAAAGGGAAAGTCCTTCTCTAAACTCCTCAGCGAGCTCCATCTGCGATCCCCACGAGCTCATTCTCTTCCGTGCCTCAGCAGCGGCGGGTCCTGAACCGCGGGAATCAGATGGCCGTCCCTCTTTCCTCGAAAAGAGAGACAGACGAGAGTGGAGCTTTTTCATAGAAAAACGTTCGCCGTGCACGCAGATCGCCCCCTCAAGGACATTGCGTGCGTGCTCTTCACGCAAACAAGAGACGCAAAGACTGTTTGTGTCATCAGGTGTCAAATAACACCGACACGGATGTACACACTGTCTAAACGCCTTAGTAGTGGATGCCATGATAAACAGAGAAAGATCGCTCTTACCGTGGTCGTTCTCTCTGACTGTTTTGTTTGAAGCGTGCATTCTATGAAGATGAAGAAGATAAATGACGTGCTCTCCGGGCGCTAATTTATAGTCGCGCCGGTAGCGACGTCAGAGGCTGTCGCCGGCCAACGATTTGGCGTTTTTTCATTGTATGCTTCAGACACGGGTCACAACGAGGTGTTCCCCGTAGCGACCCCTAGAGGACGCAGTTCGAAGTTCCCTTGAAAGGGAAGCAGACATGTTTTTGAAAATGTTTTCTTCTCAAGTACAGAACATTATTTTGAAACATGACATAAATGTACCTGTAGGAACAAAAAAGTGTAAAATAGCAAATGCCAGAAATGGAATAATGTAGAAGAAAAATATTTATAAATATGAATGTCTTTTTATTTTATGTATTTTTTTTGTTGTTTTTAATTGGAATGTGAATCTCTGTATTTAGGAGAGACGTAATGTATTTTTCTGTGACCTCATTAAAAAAATAAATAAAAAAATGGCTATGCCTGATCTCGTCTGATCTCGGAAGCTAAGCAGGTTTGGGCCTGGTTAGCACTTGGATGGGAGACTGCCTGGGAATACCAAGTGCTGTAAGTTTTTGGTTTTCTACGCTTTTTATATAATGTAAATCTAAACTGGCGATTAGAGTGGCTGATCTTTAAATAGCCCTCTCTTTGCAGCAGCCTTCGCTTACAGCCATACCACCCTGAGCACCTGTGATTGTTGGTATATTCCAGGAAGTACAGTAGGTAGACAGCCTAAATGGGCGGTGCCGCGGCGGTAACTGTAATTCAGTCACGTTAAAATCATTCGCGAATCTACCGCCAGGTGGCGCAAAGGGACGGATTGCAAAATGAATGTAATTGTAAAATGAGATAAAAGGAAGAAGTAAAACAACAATAACATTATGATATAACATTGTAACGTCTTTAAAAAAATATTCAAACATTTACAGTGAGTTAATTTTAAAACGTAAGATAGTCTTAGGCTACAGTCTACTCATCAAAAATTAAAAGAAGACAAAGGATCATATGCATGCTATTGTTATTAAACAGTAAATAAATATAAGGCCCATGTATGTATATGTATATGTTTATATATATATATATATATATATATATATATATATATATATATATCTATATATATATATATATATATATATATATATATATATATATATATATATGGATAAAAAGCTAAATGTTTTCATTTCATTTTCATTTCGGTTCATTCTTGGTTTAAAAAAAATCTTCAGGTTCCATATGCAGAGCGAAATGGGAACGGTCCAGCGTATAGCAATAATTATTATTAACTCTGTTTTTATTCTTGATTTTTTCAAACTACTAACACTTTGCATTTTTGAATTATGCCTTATGTGTGACCAAAAATGTAGTATTTTCTGTTTCTGCTGTTTGATCGCTCTGGTGTCTCGTGCACATATTCACTGGAAACAGCAGTCGTTCACCAGACATTCAGAGTTAGCAGCGGTCCACTTACTCCATATATTGTTAATTATGATTTTTTTTCCATCGATACTGAAACATGCTTGAACAACAGAGCCTATTTTACCTCATGAATAATAATTAAGCTTCAAATGGGCAATATCACGAATATGGAAACGGATTTCTCCCGAGTGAGAGAATGAGAAAGCCCAACCTTACCTTATGCTTAGCTTTAAATTATTATTATTATTTTGTTTGTTTATAGCTAAGCCTATATTATTATACAGGTCCTTCTCAAAAAATTAGCATATTGTGATAAAGTTCATTATTTTCCATAATGTAATGATAAAAATGAAACTTTCATATATTTTAGATTCATTGCACAAAACTGAAATATTTCAGGTCTTTTATTTTTTTAATACTGATGATTTTGGCATACAGCTCATGAAAACCCAAAATTCCTATCTCAAAAAATTAGCATATCATGAAAAGGTTCTCTAAACAAGCTATTAACCTAATCATCTGAATCAACTAATTAACTCTAAACACCTGCAAAAGATTCCTGAGGCTTTTAAAAACTCCCAGCCTGGTTCATTACTCAAAACCGCAATCATGGGTAGGACTGCTGACCAGAAGGCCATCATTGACACCCTCAAGCAAGAGGGTAAGACACAGAAAGAAATTTCTGAACGAACAGGCTGTTCCCAGAGTGCGGTATCAAGGCACCTCAGTGGGAAGTCTGTGGGAAGGAAAAAGTGTGGCAAAAAACGCTGCACAACGAGAAGAGGTGACCGGACCCTGAGGAAGATTGTGGAGAAGGACCGATTCCAGACCTTGGGGGACCTGCGGAAGCAGTGGACTGAGTCTGGAGTAGAAACATCCAGAGCCACCGTGCACAGGCATGTGCAGGAAATGGGCTACAGGTGCCGCATTCCCCAGGTCAAGCCACTTTTGAACCAGAAACAGCGGCAGAAGTGCCTGACCTGGGCTACAGAGAAGCAGCACTGGACTTTTGGACAAATTTTGCATGTCATTCGGAAATCAAGGTGCCAGAGTCTGGAGGAAGACTGGGGAGAAGGAAATGCCAAAATGCCTGAAGTCCAGTGTCAAGTACCCACAGTCAGTGATGGTCTGGGGTGCCATGTCAGCTGCTGGTGTTGGTCCACTGTGTTTTATCAAGGGCAGGGTCAATGCAGCTAGCTATCAGGAGATTTTGGAGCACTTCATGCTTCCATCTGCTGAAAAGCTTTATGGAGATGAAGATTTAGTTTTTCAGCACGACCTGGCACCTGCTCACAGTGCCAAAACCACTGGTAAATGGTTTACTGACCATGGTATTACAGTGCTCAATTGGCCTGCCAACTCTCCTGACCTGAACCCCATAGAGAATCTGTGGGATATTGTGAAGAGAAAGTTGAGAGATGCAAGACCCAACACTCTGGATGAGCTCAAGGCCGCCATCGAAGCATCCTGGGCCTCCATAACACCTCAGCAGTGCCACAGGCTGTTTGCCTCCATGCCACGCCGCATTGAAGCAGTCTTTTGGCAAAAGGATTCCCGACCAAGTATTGAGTGCATAACTGAACATAATTATTTGAAGGTTGACTTTTTTTGTATTAAAAACACTTTTCTTTTATTGGTCGGATGAAATATGCTAATTTTTTGAGACAGGCATTTTGGGTTTTCATGAGCTGTATGCCAAAATCATCAGTATTAAAACAATAAAAGACCTGAAATATTTCAGTTGGTTTGAAATGAATCTAAAATATATGAAAGTTTAATTTTTATCATTACATTATGGAAAATAATGAACTTTATCACAATATGCTAATTTTTTGAGAAGGACCTGTATACTGTAATTATATTTATCCATTAGAATTCTATATTTTTAATTCTTAAGGGAACTAAATATATCCTGTTTGTACATGACATTATTAGGCCAGCCGTTATTATTTCTAAATGTAATAAAATGCAATTTATACATGAATTATATATAAAAAAATGCAGCAAACGAAGGGGGTGATTAATCCATTAAAATGAAACCTATACACGACTCATATATATTTTTTTCTCTCACAAATTTTATTTATTTTTTAGCGTGTTTAAAAATAAATAAATAAAGAAAGAAAGAAAACATGCAGCAAATGAAAAAAGGCGATTAATCCATTAAAATGTGTTACTTTGGGTTAACAGTAATTATAAGTATTATATACTTCAGAGCAGAGCCTGCATGGGCCTAATCTAGGCTATTTTTTGTTTTGTTTTTTTCCATTGCATCTGAAAATGACTTCGTTAATCACATTCACTTCACGCGCTCTGGCGCAGATCCCCCTCTCGCGTTGCTCAGCTTTGGACGATTTAAAAATGTTTAATATAAAGGTTGCTGTCCCATTTTATACAGGAGTTGTTCATGTAAAAAAATTTAATTATATTGTTAGATCTAATTATATTATTAACACAAGTTCATTTAGGCTATTTAACATGCACTGTGACATGTTATCATTTTTAATTTATAAACTCCTTGATATTTTAAAGGTAGTTTAATAGTATTTAAAT
Source organism: Carassius carassius (assembly GCF_963082965.1). NCBI lineage: Eukaryota > Metazoa > Chordata > Actinopteri > Cypriniformes > Cyprinidae > Carassius > Carassius carassius. Next base: position 30,162,041 of record NC_081779.1, read on the forward strand.
TCAAGTTTAAAAATAGGTTTTAACTGCTAAATACCAACAACCATACTGCATGTGAATAAATAAAATGCATACTTTTCATAACATTTCATTATTCATAAAATGCATAACGTTTCTGGTGTTTGGATTTGTACTTCAATATAATGAGCTCCAAGTTTAATAGCCCTAGACTGGTTCTCTCTCTCTCTCTCTCTCTCTTTCTCCCTCTCTCTCTATTTAACAGCATTAGCTCAATAAAATATGTCTTCCTTCAGGTAGAATTAATGTTTTCCTGCTTGCTAAATGTTGGGCTCATGATCAATAAGTTGTATTCGCCTCAATCTGATTCAGTAAAGTCAAACAGCAGATGGTGAACTGCTTCAGTTAGTGGAGTCCCGCGCACTGTGAGGCGGGAACAGAGGATTCCGCTTGGTCTTAAAGCCTTTCTCAAACATCCACGATCACAAATAACAATGATTTTCGTAAAATAATGATACATTATTAGTTGATGATTTGATATTATCATTATGGTCTTGAGAAAATAATAATATGGGCTGCGAGAATATAATAAATACAAAGAGAAGTGCTGCTGAGTGCAGGCATGTTTCAGCCCAGTAACACACTGTTCCTCTGAGCCAAAACACAGACCGAATTCTGTTCAGCTGGAGGGGGTTGGGTTTTTGGTGGTAGTTATGTATGTCTTGTGGGGGTCGAGATAAAGGTGTGAATTGCTCTTTCATATCGGCAGTGTCTTATGAGGCTTTCAAAGTTGCTAAACCGGTTTATATAGGACTGTTGTTTTGGTTATAGACTAAAAAATGGTCTGTCCCCACGTAAGATTTTTCTAGTTCTAGTCGTTCATTTGTTATATTCAACTAATCAGAGGTTTATATTAAATTTACATAATCAAATCTTAATATATTCCGCACTCAAGCACATGCATTACGTTTGCCACAAAGTACATGCAGAAGTAGCCTAATGATTGTGAAAAATTAGACATTTTAATTATTTATTAATAAATGTTTTCTTGTCTGCTGCAAGATGAAATTCACAGTGCTGGTTCTCTCCGACAGAGAAATATAAAGCACATTCATATGCAATTGCTTTAGCAATAATGCATTCAAACAAATGTGATCTTACAGTGCTACTACATTATCAGTAGGATATTTGATTTTGAAATCTTGAAGAAATTAATCTTAGATAAAATAACTGACAAAAATGCACTGTTATTTTCCTCACAAACAAAATTTGCACAGCTGATGGGCTATTATTAACAAAAAATAAATAATAATAAAAAAATTAACAGTGCTACTGATACTTTCTGCTCCACTCTTACATCTTGTTTAGACACTGTTTGTCCCTTATCTTCCAGACCAGCCAGTAACACCCCTTCTGCCCCTTGGTTATCTGATGTTTTACGCGGACACCGTTCTAAGCTTAGAGCTGCTGAAAGGGTGTGGCGCAAATCCAAAAATACTACTGACCTTAATGTGTATCAGTCACTCCTATCTTCCTTCTCTGCTGATGTCTCCACTGCTAAAATGACATACTACCATAACAAAATTAACAATTCGTCTAACTCTCGCATGCTTTTTAAAACATTTTCCTCACTTCTTTGTCCTCCTCCTCCACCTCCTGCTTCATCTCTAATAGCTGACGACTTTGCAATGTTTTTCATTAATAAAATTAAACACATTAGTGCACAATTTTCCACACCACAATCAGTCAAGCTCATATCACCAGCAAACATACACTCATTTACATCCTTCTCTTTACTCTCTGAGGCAGAAGTCTCAAAACTCATCCTTTCTAATCACCCTACTACTTGCCCGCTTGATCCTATTCCATCTCATCTCCTTCAAGCCATTTCTCCTGCAGTTGTACCTGCACTCACTCACATCATCAACACATCCCTCCACACTGGTGTTTTTCCCTCATCATTTAGACAGGCACGTATAACTCCACTACTTAAGAAACCCAACCTCAACCCATCTCTTTTAGAGAACTACAGACCAGTTTCCCTTCTTCCTTTCATTGCAAAAACACTCGAACGAGCTGTGTTCAACCAAGTCTCTACATTTCTCACAAACAACAACCTCCTTGACAGCAACCAATCTGGCTTCAGAAGTAGGCATTCAACTGAGATGGCCTTGCTCTCAGTTGTTGAAGTTCTAAGACTGGCAAGAGCAGAATCCAAATCTTCAGTACTTATCCTGCTTGATCTGTCCGCTGCTTTTGACACGGTTAACCACCAGATCCTCCTATCAACCCTACTGGCAAAAGGCATCTCAGGAACCACACTTCAACGGTTTGAGTCCTACCTATCAGATAGGTCCTTCAAAGTATCTTGGAGAGGTGAGGTGTCCAAGTCACAACATCTAACTACTGGGGTGCCTCAGGGCTCCGTTCTTGGACCACTTCTCTTCTCTGTCTACATGGCATCATTAGGTTCTGTCATTCAGAAACATGGCTTTTCATACCACTGCTATGCTGATGACACTCAACTCTACCCCTCATTCCATCCTGATGATCCGACGGTTGCTATTCGCCTCTCAGCTTGTCTAACAGACATTTCTTCCTGGATGATGGACCATCACCTTCAACTCAACCTTGCCAAGACAGAACTGCTTGTGATTCCAGCAAACCCATCGTTTCATCACAATTTCACTATCAAGTTAGGCACATCAACCATAACTCCTTCAAAAACAGCTAGAAGCCTTGGAGTTATGATTGATGATCAGCTAACTTTCTCAGACCACATTGCTAAAACTGTCCGATCCTGCAGATTTGCTTTATTCAACATCAAGAAGATCAAGCCCTTTCTTTCGAAACATGCAGCACAACTCCTTGTTCAAGCTCTTGTTCTGTCCAGGCTGGACTATTGCAATGCCCTCTTGGCAGGTCTTCCAGCCAATTCTATCAAACCTCTACAATTAATTCAGAACGCGGCAGCAAGATTAATTTTTAATGAGCCAAAAAGAATACACGTCACACCTCTGTTTATCAATTTGCACTGGCTTCCAATAGCTGCTCACATAAAATTCAAGACATTAATGTTTGCCTACAAAACTACCACTGGCTCTGCACCCATTTACCTAAATTTGTTATTTCAGACTTATGTGCCCTCTAGAAGCTTGCGTTCTGCAAGTGAACGTCGCTTGATTGTGCCATCCCAAAGAAGCACAAAGTGACTTTTACGGACTTTTAAATTAAATGTTCCCTCCTGGTGGAATGACCTCCCCAACACAATCCGAGCAGCTGAGTCCTTAGCCATCTTCACGAATCGGCTGAAAACACATCTCTTCCATCTTTATTTGGCCCTCCAAATTTAACACTCACTATTCTAATTCTATTCTTTAAAAAAATCTACCTACCTTTCTAATCTTTTTGTATTCTATTTTCCTTTCATTTATTATGCAATTATATGTGTGTGTGTGTGTGTGTGTGTGTGTGTGTGTGTGTGTGTGTGTGTGTGTGTGTGTGTGTGTGTGTGAAAAGATCTCTAACACTAGCTTGCTCTATTCTTTTTTTATTCTATCGGTTATTTTTTATTTTTTTATTATTATTTAAAATCCCATGCTACGTGTACTGTGTTAACCTATCTGAGACTTGTTATAGCACTTTTATATCATTGTTCTTTTTGTTGTTTTTGATTGCTTCCACTGTCCTCATCTGTAAGTCGCTTTGGATAAAAGCGTCTGCTAAATGAATAAATGTAATGTAAATGTAAAAAATAATATATAATAAAAAATGATAAAATAAAATAAAGGTCTTTCCAGCATTAAGGTAATAACATTACAGTTTTTTTATCATCTTGTCTCAGTTATAAGTTTATAACTATATTAAAACTTGTTTTGAAAAATTTCTTTGTGATTTGAATATTGGTTTTAAAATAGATTTTACAGCACTAAAAGCAAGTAAAGAAGGCTCCCTTTAAAATCACTTATGTTGTCAGTTAATGAAGGTCATTTTTTACATTAGCCGTGTTTCCACTGGCGAGCTTAAACCGGGCATGCTAGTGCGTGCCAGGGCCAATCGCGTTTCCACTGTCACTTCCGGGGCTTGATCGTGCCTCGCTGGGGCTTCCTCGGGGCCAGCGGCCAGGGTTTATTGGCCCGACAAAAACCTTGGGCCAGCTGGGGCTAGAGGAGGGATTATGAACAAAGGTGGAGTTTCTCCGTGTCTGGAGAGCGTCAGCGCTGCGGATCATTTCAGAAAGATAACAGAACTTTAGCATTAAAGACTTTTTAAAATCAGTTGAGTTCAAAAATCACTCTTACTCAGCAGCGAGTGTTTGAAATAACTTGATCCGATGTAGATTATAATCACTTAACAAGGCAGAAATCTTTATAAGTGATGTAAAAGATTATGCACGCTAAACGTTAACGTTACCATAGTAAACATGGTAAATGCAACCAGGAGAGATCAGACATCAGCTTCTTATTCTCTATCACAACTGTGTATTTATTTAACATATTTTATCTGTCATAAGTCTCGTCTCGAGAGCTTATCTCCACGTAGCATATCATCAAAATATAATAATGATTTTTGTTCCGGAGCTTTTATAAAAAAACTAAGCATTTGCGCTGCGGATCATTCAGAAAGCTAACAGCTATAAACCCAGCATTAAACACTTTTTAAAAAAAGCTGAGCTCAAAACTCACTTTCAGTCAGCAGCGAGTGTTTGAAATAACGCGATGCGATCCGATGTGGATTATAATCACCATACAAGGCATAAATATTTATAAGCGATGCAAAAGACTATGCAAGCTAAACATGTTACCATAGTAAACATGGTAAATATGACCGCTTGAAGAAATTAAGATGTCAGCTTCTTATTCTCTATCACAATCGTGTATTTATTTAGTAACTTATATTATCTGTCACAAGTCTCGTCTCAAGAGTTTAGCTCCACGTTGCCTATGTCACGATCATTAGATGGAGTGCCCATGAACTTCAGTAGAGGGCACTCCAATCAGGACCATTCCACATCAACCACCAGATGTCACTCGGACTCTAGCTCCTCTCATCTGTTGCACCACACCCGAACTACATTCCCCATGAGTCAATGTCAATGTCAATGTCAATGTCACCTTTATTTATATAGCGCTTTAAACAAAATACATTGCGTCAAAGCAACTGAACAACATTCATTAGGAAAACAGTGTCAATAATGCAAAAATGAGAGTTAAAGGCAGTTCATCATTGGATTCAGTTATGTCATCTCTGTTCAGTTAAATAGTGTCTGTGCATTTATTTGCAATCAAGTCAACGATATCGCTGTAGATGAAGTGTCCCCAACTAAGCAAGCCAGAGGCGACAGCGGCAAGGAACCGAAACTCCATCGGAGACAGAATGGAGAAAAAAACCTTGGGAGAAACCAGGCTCAGTTGGGGGGCCAGTTCTCCTCTGACCAGACGAAACCAGTAGTTCAATTCCAGGCTGCAGCAAAGTCAGATTGTGCAGAAGAATCATCTGTTTCCTGTGGTCTTGTCCTGGTGCTCCTCTGAGACAAGGTCTTTACAGGGGATCTGTATCTGGGGCTCTAGTTGTCCTGGTCTCCGCTGTCTTTCAGGGATGTAGAGGTCCTTTCTAGGTGCTGATCCACCATCTGGTCTGGATACGTACTGGATCCGGGTGACTGCAGTGACCCTCTGATCTGGACACAGACTGGATCTGGTGGCCACGGTGACCTCGGAACAAGAGAGAAACAGACAAATATTAGCGTAGATGCCATTCTTCTAATGATGTAGCAAGTACATAGGTTGTTATGGGAAGTGTTTCCGGTTCCGGTTTACCTAATTAATGCAGCCTAAAAATCCTTTAACAGATTTGGATAATAAAAGCATATTAGTATGTTATGTGTATGCCAGGTTAAAGAGATGGGTCTTTAATCTAGATTTAAACTGCAAGAGTGTGTCTGCCTCCCGAACAATGTTAGGTAGGTTATTCCAGAGTTTGGGCGCCAAATAGGAAAAGGATCTGCCGCCTGCAGTTGATTTTGATATTCTAGGTATTATCAAATTGCCTGAGTTTTGAGAACGTAGCGGACGTAGAGGATTATAATGTAAAAGGAGCTCATTCAAATACTGAGGTGCTAAACCATTCAGGGCTTTATAAGTAATAAGCAATATTTTAAAATCTATGCGATGCTTGATAGGGAGCCAGTGCAGTGTTGACAGGACCGGGCTAATATGGTCATACTTCCTGGTTCTAGTAAGAACTCTTGCTGCTGCATTTTGGACTAGCTGTAGTTTGTTTACTAAGCGTGCAGAACAACCACCCAATAAAGCATTACAATAATCTAACCTTGAGGTCATAAATGCATGGATTAACATTTCTGCATTTGACATTGAGAACATAGGCCGTAATTTAGATATATTTTTGAGATGGAAAAATGCAGTTTTACAAATGCTAGAAACGTGGCTTTCTAAGGAAAGATTGCGATCAAGTAGCACACCTAGGTTCCTAACTGATGACGAAGAATTGACAGAGCAACCATCAAGTCTTAGACAGTGTTCTAGGTTATTACAAGCAGAGTTTTTAGGTCCTATAATTAACACCTCTGTTTTTTCAGAATTTAGCAGTAAGAAATTACTCGTCATCCAGTTTTTTATATCGACTATGCAATCCATTAGTTTTTCAAATTGGTGTGTTTCACCGGGCTGCGAAGAAATATAGAGCTGAGTATCATCAGCATAACAGTGAAAGCTAACACCATGTTTCCTGATGATATCTCCCAAGGGTAACATATAAAGCGTGAAGAGTAGCGGCCCTAGTACTGAGCCTTGAGGTACTCCATACTGCACTTGTGATCGATAGGATACATCTTCATTCACTGCTACGAACTGATGGCGGTCATATAGGTACGATTTAAACCATGCTAATGCACTTCCACTGATGCCAACAAAGTATTCAAGTCTATGCAAAAGAATGTTGTGGTCAATTGTGTCAAACGCAGCACTAAGATCCAATAAAACTAATAGAGAGATACACCCACGATCAGATGATAAGAGCAGATCATTTGTAACTCTAAGAAGAGCAGTCTCAGTACTATGATACGGTCTAAATCCTGACTGGAAATCCTCACATATACCATTTTTCTCTAAGAAGGAATATAATTGTGTGGATACCACCTTTTCTAGTATCTTGGACAGAAAAGGGAGATTCGAGATTGGTCTATAATTAACTAGTTCTTTGGGGTCAAGTTGTGGTTTTTTGATGAGAGGCTTAATAACAGCCAGTTTGAAGGTTTTGGGGACATGTCCTAATGACAATGAGGAATTAATAATAGTCAGAAGAGGATCTATGACTTCTGGAAGCACCTCTTTCAGGAGCTTAGATGGTATAGGGTCTAACATACATGTTGTTGGTTTAGATGATTTAACAAGTTTATACAATTCTTCCTCTCCTATAGTAGAGAATGAGTGGAACTGTTCCTCAGGGGATCTATAGTGCACTGTCTGATGTGATACTGTAGCTGACGGCTGAATGGTTGCAATTTTATCTCTAATAGTATTGATTTTAGAAGTAAAGTAGTTCATAAAGTCATTACTGCTGTGGTGTTGGGAAATGTCAACACTTGTTGAGGCTTTATTTTTCGTTAATTTAGCCACTGTATTGAATAAATACCTGGGGTTATGTTTGTTTTCTTCTAAAAGAGAAGAAAAGTAATCGGATCTAGCAGTTTTTAATGCTTTTCTGTAGGATATGTTACTTTCCCGCCAAGCAATACGAAATACCTCTAGTTTTGTTTTCCTCCAGCTGCGCTCCATTTTTCGGGCTGCTCTCTTTAGGGTGCGAGTATGCTCATTATACCATGGTGTCAAACTGTTTTCCTTAACCTTCCTTAAGCGTAAAGGAGCAACTTTATTTAAAGTGCTAGAAAAGAGAGAGTCCATAGTTTCTGTTACATCATCAAGTTGTTCTGAGGTTTTGGATATGCTAAGGAATTTGGATACATCAGGAAGATAACTTAAAAGTCACTGCAACACAATCACCCTGCCACACCTGCACATCATTCATCAGCCAATTTTCTTGCCACACCTGCACCTCATTTACACACACATAAAAGCAGCACACTCACTCCCACTCTCTGCGAAGTCTTATTTAGCCAGTCTGACATTTCCGAGCGTTTTCCTTCTGTATCTGACCTTTGGATTCTTTATACCGTTACTGATCATTGCCTGTCTGACCATTCTCATCATTAAAGTTCTGCACATGGATTCGAACGTCTCTGTCTCATCATTACAGCTTATCATAAAAAAATATAATAATGTTTTTGTTCGGGTGCTTTTATAAAAATACAGATTTTAATTTTGAGTCCTGGTTAATTAATTCATTATGATCAATGTATCACTTATTCTATAGTAAAACATCGATGCTTTTGAATTTGAATATTTAACAAAGCATGCAAACAAACGGCCGCTTTTAACATGTTGCTGTGTGATCGCGCATATTCCAGTGATTTATTTCTTATAAGTTTTCTGATAACTTCTCTTTGTTGGTGAAATGAGGAGGTTGCGTGACGTTGTTCTGTGAGGCGTGTAAAGGGCGTGTTTTAGTGATGCACAGCGGAGCTTCAGGCCCTGACTGTGGAAACCCTGCGCTATTCTCTCCTCGGTGCTACTGGCCCGAGGCTATGAGCCCCGCCCAGCCCGTTTTAAGCCCTGGCTCGCACTGGCCCGACAGTGGAAATGCGGCTATTGTGTGCAATTTGTTGATTATAATGAGAGAACTTGAGTTTAATTGTGAGGACGGTTTATTAATCCGTCCATTCTTTAGAGTTTCAAAGATTTAGCTAAATCGGGCAGGTTTAATTTATTCGTTTCTTGTTTTAGGCTAATTAGGCATAATTAATGTGAACAAAATTATACAGTGCTTCACGTTTAAACATGCAACAATTTCTTAATCAGTTTACAGACAAATGTCTTTTTCCCAAGAAGTTATCTGTCAAAATAAAGGACAGGTAACGAATAACAAAAATGCATGTTGTTTTATTAAAGGAATTTTAAAATATAAATTAAAATATAGGCATAATATATGAAAATATTGACATTGCATATTAATCCATGTAGCCTACCCCCCTAAAATAGGCTACCACTTTTAATGCTCCGATGCAAATTAAACCACAATTTATTTTGAATAATATAACATATAATTCATATAATTCAAAGTCATTCATTTTCAATGTGAGCCAGCATCGAGGAGTGGCGCGGCGCGACTTGGCCGCTGAGAGTGTTGAGGAGAATTGAAATCAAGGCAACTTTATGGTAATGAGCTATGACGCAGCTCCGACCACATTAGTTCCCAAGCACAATAGATGACAGGTTGATTATTGGTGTTTCGGGTTTGCAATAATCTATGATGTCTCCCTGTTTGTGTACAGGGACATAAAAAATAAATTAAAAGTGATACGTGAACTAAGGTGTCTGAGATTGTTCCTTTTCCTGGTGAGTTGCTGATGTGCAGTAACGTTATATGAATAATAATCTAATGATATAAATAAATAATAGTACTGTAGTCCCAAATTTCTCTTATTATACTTCGGTTAAGTAATTATTATACTTTAAATTTACTTAAGTAGCATTTTCAATGCAAGACTTTTACGAGTATTTTTACAGTGCTTTATACTAATTAGGTAAAGGATCTTAATACTTCGTCCACAACAATATTTAATTAGGTTAACTTATAACGTTACCCTCCTTGTGGTTAGTCTGCACAAGATCAACAAGCTTGTTTGCTTTGCGGCCACTTTAAACACAAGATAAGCATTCGATCTACGTCCGAGCGTCTGAGCGCTCACGAATCTTTCTGCAGCGTAGTGAGCAGAGCAGCCAGAGTGATTTATGACACTCAACGTCGGCGGTGTGAACGCAGTTACAGCACGAGATCTGATACTGCAGAGGGAGTGCAATATTTTAGGATCATACATGATCGTCAAATAAAAATCTGTAGATTGTGTATGAAACCGGGACACATTTTGAAGGACTTTCCAGACTTTACCTGTCGGAATTGTGGTGAAAAGGGACATTTTGCGAGGAAATGTGATGCTGTAAGATGCCCAGAGTGTCGTAAAATACTGGTGAAATGTGAATGCTGGATGGAAGAGGATATTGAAACAGATAAAGACTATGAGCAAGTAGAAAAAATGGAGAAATCACAGGATGTGGACAACACAAAGGAGGATGAACAAACAGAACAGACTGAGGAAGATGAAGAGAATCAAATAGGAGAAGATGCAGAGGAGGAACATAATTACTGTGAAATGGAAAGAGAGCAGGAGGAAGAAGGACATGGAATACAAAGGGAAATCTTGAAACAAACAAGAGAGGCAGAAAAGGAAAGAGTTGTCATCTGTGCCCCGCTGCGCTAAAAGTGTGTCTAAACTTGATGGCATCACACTATAGTGTCAAATCATCTGAACACAGTATCAGTACATTTCATCATAAACAGAACGAGCATCAGTTCACTGATGGGGATGGTGTCCAGTGTATCCATCAGTGGGTTCTGTTGTCTTTTGTCAGATCACGCCACTCGTGTCCGGTGTAGACCTGGCGTGCATTTTTTAATGGATTATGTTACAGCCCTGCTTGTTTTTAATGTTTTTATTTAATATCTGTATTGACTGCATGGTCATATCATCATATTATTTACGGCAACAGAGTCTGTGAGAGTAGCTAGAGCAGCAACAACTTCCTTCCGCGCTCAGAGCATCAGCTCCGCGTGCACTGATACTAGAAACACCGCTCGGCCTTCAGTATGTTTGAAATGTTATGTTCATAAAGTAGCCTATATAAAAAGTAATAATAAAAACAGGAGTTTTCCTATCACATGCCAAACTAATAACATTGTAAGCATTAAATCTTTAATTGCTGCTTTCTGCTGTGAAAATTTTGTTTGTGAGGAAAATAACAGTACATTTTTGTCAGTTATTTTATCTAGACAGATCGATTAATTTCTTCAAGATTTCAAAATCAAATAGCCTACTGATAATGTAGTAGCACTGTAAGATTACATTTGTTTGAATGCATTATTGCTAAAGCGATTGCGTGTGAATGTGCTGTATCTGTTTAAATCATGCTTTAACCCGAAAATAATCAGTAAAAGAAACAGACAAGCTCCTTAGCCTTTAACATCCTGCTCGACTCTTGCAGTCATTATAACCTGATCAAACCATAGCTAAATATGTTTAACATGAATTCTTGCTGAATATGCAGTTATATTACAGGCTATTGGCATGAATTGTACCCGTGATGGAGGCTCTTGAAGCGAGTGAAAACCACGACGCTCAGACTCTTAATATCCTCTCCCCGATCCAGTCAGAATCACATCGCTCCTCTCATCATCTGCTCGGCAGCGTGTCTCTGTCGGGGAGGGTTGAGCCACTCGGAACTATGGGAGCCTGAGTGGTGCGTCGGTGGATGTTAAAAAGAAAACAGATTTTCATTCAAACAAACCCATGTAAATTACAAATTCGAGTTAATCGATAAAATTGAGCCTCCGTGTGATATCCTGAGAGTTTGGTTTTATTTTGGATAATTGCATGTAAAAAAATAATTTACGTTGTAATGCATAGGCAAAATGAGAATATTCATATTCAAGTTTTTGTGCAAAAATTATTAATGCGCATTAATGACAGGGCGCATTAATATTCAACATTCAACAATTTGTGAATGTTGCATTTCTCTCGTCGGAGAGAGCCAGCACTGTGAATTTCATCTTGCAGCCGACAAGAAAACATTTGTTTATTAATAATTAAAATGTCTCATTTTTCACAATTATTAGGCTACTTCTGCATGTGCTTTGTGGCAAACTTAATGCATGTGCTTGAGCGCGGAATATATTAAGTCAATTCAAGACAAGTCACCTTTATTTATATAGCACTTTAAACAAAATACATTGCGTCATGCAACTGAACAACATTCATTAGGAAAACAGTGTGTCAATAATGCAGAATGTGTCACGGTTGGTAAACCGTGATCTCGGGGTGTTTGCACTTTGTGGGGAAATCTGTGTGTTTCGCGTCTGCACTGATTAGTTTGTGGGCGTCTCCGTTAATTGTCATCAGCAACAGCTGTCACTCATTACTCATCTACTTTATATTGGCTTGTCTCACGTCTTGTGTTTTGTGAGATCGTTGTTATTTGTTTAATGTGGTTTCCCTGTCCGTATGCTTTAGTGTTTTATGCGTTGGATGTCTGTGTTACCTTTGAACCTCATCCACTCTTCGCATGTTCACTCAGCCACGGACATTTACCTTCGGCTCTATTCCCCGCAGTTCCTGTGCCATCCTCTCCTGCTGTCTACACGCCGTCATCATTCGGATTACTCACCCTCTCTCCGCCACCATCAGGATTCCTCACCTCCTCACCACCACCACGGAGTGTCGTCGTCTCAACATCATTGTTTGTTTGTGTATTTATCTTCATCTGATCTCATTAAACTGTTAATCTCGCATCTGCTTCCAGACTATCTTTATACCCACCATCACATAACGATCTCACCAACATGGAAGCAGCGAGCACCAATACCCTCACCGACTTCATACACCACAGCGTCAAGAGAATGGATCAAAAGCAGGAGACCATCTCGAACACCGGACACGCTGTCCAAGCGCTGGTGCCACAGGTGTCCGAGCTCACCCAGCAGATACATCAACTCACGTCTCCCACTGCGCCCATCGCACCGCCTATGCCGTCCGTCCCCCGGGAGATTCCCCAGGACCACTTCCGGCCAGAACCGCGACTTCCGGCGCCGGAGAACTATGTCAATGTCAATGTCACCTTTATTTATATAGCGCTTTAAACAAAATACATTGCGTCAAAGCAACTGAACAACATTCATTAGGAAAACAGTGTCAATAATGCAAAAAATGAGAGTTAAAGGCAGTTCATCATTGGATTCAGTTATGTCATCTCTGTTCAGTTAAATAGTGTCTGTGCATTTATTTGCAATCAAGTCAACGATATCGCTGTAGATGAAGTGTCCCCAACTAAGCAAGCCAGAGGCGACAGCGGCAAGGAACCGAAACTCCATCGGTGACAGAATGGAGAAAAAAACCTTGGGAGAAACCAGGCTCAGTTGGGGGACCAGTTCTCCTCTGACCAGACGAAACCAGTAGTTCAATTCCAGACTGCAGCAAAGTCAGATTGTGCAGAAGAATCAGCTGTTTCCTGTGGTCTTGTCCTGGTGCTCCTCTGAGACAAGGTCTTTACAGGGGATCTGTATCTGGGGCTCTAGTTGTCCTGGTCTCCGCTGTCTTTCAGGGATGTAGAGGTCCTTTCTAGGTGCTGATCCAGCATCTGGTCTGGATACGTACTGGATCCGGGTGACTGCAGTGACCCTCTGATCTGGATACAGACTGGATCTGGTGGCCACGGTGACCTCGGAACAAGAGAGAAACAGACAAATATTAGCGTAGATGCCATTCTTCTAATGAAGTAGCAAGTACATAGGTTGTTATGGGAAGTGTTTCCAGTTCCGGTTTACCTAATTAATGCAGCCTAAAAATCCTTTAACGGATTTGGATAATAAAAGCATATTAGTATGTTATGTGTATGCCAGGTTAAAGAGATGGGTCTTTAATCTAGATTTAAACTGCAAGAGTGTGTCTGCCTCCCGAACAATGTTAGGTAGGTTATTCCAGAGTTTAGGCGCCAAATAGGAAAAGGATCTGCCGCCTGCAGTTGATTTTGATATTCTAGGTATTATCAAATTGCCTGAGTTTTGAGAACGTAGCGGACGTAGAGGATTATAATGTAAAAGGAGCTCATTCAAATACTGAGGTGCTAAACCATTCAGGGCTTTATAAGTAATAAGCAATATTTTAAAATCTATGTGATGGTTGATAGGGAGCCAGTGCAGTGTTGACAGGACCGGGCTAATATGGTCATACTTCCTGGTTCTAGTAAGAACTCTTGCTGCTGCATTTTGGACTAGCTGTAGTTTGTTTACTAAGCGTGCAGAACAACCACCCAATAAAGCATTACAATAATCTAACCTTGAGGTCATAAATGCATGGATTAACATTTCTGCATTTGACATTGAGAGCATAGGCCGTAATTTAGATATATTTTTGAGATGGAAAAATGCAGGTTTACAAATGCTAGAAACGTGGCTTTCTAAGGAAAGATTGCGATCAAATAGCACACCTAGGTTCCTAACTGATGACCAAGAATTAACAGAGCAACCATCAAGTCTTAGACAGTGTTCTAGGTTATTACAAGCAGAGTTTTTAGGTCCTATAATTAACACATCTGTTTTGTCAGAATTTAGCAGTAAGAAATTACTCATCATCCAGTTTTTTATATCGACTATGCATTCCATTAGTTTTTCAAATTGGTGTGTTTCAACAGCTGTGAAGAAATATAGAGCTGAGTATCATCAGCATAACAGTGAAAGCTAACACCATTTTTCCTGATGATATCTCCCAAGGGTAACATATAATGCGTGAAGAGTAGCGCCCCTAGTACTGAGCCTTGAGGTACTCCATACTGCACTTGTGATCGATATGATACATCTTCATTCACTGCTGCTTAAACCATGCTAATGCACTTCCATTAATGCCAACAAAGTGTTCAAGTCTATGCAAAAGAATGTTGTGGTCAATTGTGTCAAACGCAGCACTAAGATCCAATAAAACTAATAGAGAGATACAACCACGATCAGATGATAAGAGCAGATCATTTGTAACTCTAAGGAGAGCAGTCTCAGCACTATGATACGGTCTAAATCCTGACTGGAAATCCTCACATATACCATTTTTCTCTAAGAAGGAATATAATTGTGAGGATACCACCTTTTTTAGTATCTTGGACAGAAAAGGGAGATTCGAGATTGGTCTATAATTAGCTAGTTCTTTGGGGTCAAGTTGTGGTTTTTTGATGAGAGGCTTAATAACAGCCAGTTTGAAGGTTTTGGAGACTTATCCTAATGACAATGAGGAATTAATAATAGTCAGAAGAAGATCTATGACTTCTGGAAGCACCTCTTTTAGGAGCTTAGATGGTATAGGGTCTAACATACATGTTGTTGGTTTAGATGATTTAACAAGTTTATACAATACTTCCTCTCCTACAGTAGAGAATGAGTGGAACTATTCCCCAGGGGGTCTATAGTGCACTCTCTGATGCGATACTGTAGCGCGATACTGTAGCTGACGGCTGAATGGTTGCAATTTTATCTCTAATAGTATCGATTTTAGAAGTAAAGTAGTTTATAAAGTCATTACTGCTGTGGTGTTGGGAAATGTCAACACTTTTTTGAGGCTTTATTTTTCGTTAATTTAGCCACTGTATTGAATAAATACCTGGGGTTATGTTTATTTTCTTCTAAAAGAGAAGAAAAGTAATCGGATCTAGCAGTTTTTAATGCTTTTCTGTAGGATAGGTTACTTTCCCGCCAAGCAATACAAAATACCTCTAGTTTTGTTTTCCTCCAGCTGCGCTCCATTTTTCGGGCTGCTCTCTTTAGGGTGCTCATTATACTCATTATACCATGGTGTCAAACTGTTTTCCTTAAGCTTCCTTAAGCGTAAATGAGCAACTGTATTTAAAGTGCTAGAAAAGAGACAGTCCATAGTTTCTTTTACATCATCAAGTTGTTCTGAGGTTTTGGATATGCTAAGGAATTTGGATACATCAGGAAGATAACTTAAAAAGCAGTCTTTTGTGGTAGAAGTGATGGTTCTTCCATACTTGTAACAAGAAGTAGAATTTACAATTTCGGCTATATGAAGTTTGCACAAAACTAAATAATGATCTGAGATATCATCACTTGGCTGCATAATTTCAACACTATCAACATCAATTCCATGTGACAGTATTAAATCTAGAGTATGATTTCGACAATGAGTAGGTCCTGAAATGTGTTGTCTAACCCCAATAGGGTTCAGAATGTCTATAAATGCTGATCCCAATGCATCTTTTTCATTATCAACATGGATATTAAAATCTCCAACTATCAAAACTTTATCTGCAGCCAGAACTAACTCGGATGTAAAATCACCAAACTCTTTAATATAGTCTGTATGGTGCCCTGGTGGCCTGTATACAGTAGCCAGTCCAAACATAAAAGGGGATTTATCATTAACATTTTTTTCTCTGGATAATGTTACATGAAGCACCATTAATTCAAACGAGTTATACTTGAAGCCTGCCCTCTGAGAAATCCTGAATACGTTGTTATAAATTGAAGCAACATCTCCCCCTTTGCCTTTTAGACGCGGCTCATGTTTATAACAGTAATCTTGGGGGTGGACTCATTTAAAATAATGTAATCATCAGGTTTTAGCCAGGTTTCTGTCAAACAGAGCACATCTTATTATTTACATGTGATCATATTATTTACAAAAAGTGTTTTCATAGAAAGGGATCTGATATTCAATAAGCCAAGCTTTATCATTTGTTTATCAATATTGCATCTGTTTTTTATTTGTTGAACCTCAATTAAATTTGTAAATCTTAACTTGGTTTGGACGTTTTTTGTATTTTCTAGTTCGGGGAACAGACACAGTCTCTATAGTGTTGAGAATTAGCTGACCTCTGTGACGTGAGGCAGCTAGCAGACGGTTGGTTTAGCCAGTCTGTCTGCTTCCTGACCTGGGCCCCAGTTAGTCAAGTATAAACACTAAGACTATTTGCCATATTTCTAGAGAAAAGAGTGGCGCAACCTCAGGAGGGATGAAGACCATCTCTTTTCAACAGGTCAGGTCTGCCCCAAAAGCTCGTTCAATTGTCTATGAAACCTATGTTATTCTGTGGGCACCACTTAGACATCCAGCCATTGAGTGATAACAATCCGCTATGCATCTCGTCACCACGGTAAGCAGGGAGGGGACCAGAGCATATTACAGTGTCTGACATAGTGCTTGCAAGTTCACACACCTCTTTAATGTTATTTTTAGTGATCTCCAACTGGCGAAGTCGAACATCATTAGCGCAAGCATGAATAACAATCTTACTGTATTTACGTTTAGCATTAGCCAGCACTTTTAAATTTGCCAAAATGTCAGGCACTCTGGCTCCCGGTAAACATTTGACTATGGTGGCTGGTGTCTCTATATACACGTTCCATACAATAGAATCACCAATAACTAGAGCACTTTTATCAGGTTACTCAGTGGGTGCATCACTGAGTGGGGAGAACCTGTTTA
Organism: Carassius carassius; assembly: GCF_963082965.1. NCBI lineage: Eukaryota > Metazoa > Chordata > Actinopteri > Cypriniformes > Cyprinidae > Carassius > Carassius carassius. The sequence goes on from NC_081779.1 coordinate 30,179,172, forward strand.
ATGTTTTGATCGGAACAGAAGAGCGGTGTTTTACCCACGACTACGCTGCCTCACTGTCACACAGTTGCCCTGCTGCAGGGGCTCTGTTGCTGGAACCGAACAATGTACAGGAATCCCTGAGCTAGACGCATCCAAAGCCGTATCTAGAGCCCTAACATTCTTACTGTCCTCAATTAAGGTTTGGATGCGTGTCTCTAATTCTGAAATATTCTCTGTCAGCCTATTTCCCTGCATTTATCACATGTGAATCCCTAATCTGCGACAGAGATAGATAAACTGTACATGTGGCAAGAGGTGCAAATAACAATAGCAGGAGAAGCCATTACTCACGGTGCTTGATGAAATATTCTTACTGTGGTTGTTTGTTGAACTTGTGAAAAACTGGAGCGAGAGAGAGGAGAGGAGAAATGAAAACAACGATAGGTTCAAATGAAAACGCTAATGACAAGCTAACGAGTGCTAACGCTTTGCAGGTGTACTGCACTCACGGATATAAAATAAAAGTGAAAGATCAAAATTAATCTGATAAGATTGATTGATAATATCAGAAATATGGTGTGAATTAAGTTATATTTTATCACTTTAATAAACAGAGAGTGATAGTAAGATAAAGATTCTAGAGAGGAAAAATGAATAAAAACAGCTACACGGAGCTAAGATTAGCTACAGAAGGCCAACAGGAAGTAGAGAAAACACTGTCCAACAGCGACACCCGTCAGATGATAAAGAAACTCTCTTCTTCTGTACAATATGACCAGCAAGAGAAAACAACATTTCACAGGGTACGGATGTTGCAGGTGTGGCCAAGTACTTCTGTGCAATTGAGGCCAGCCTGCTGTTTGAGCCTGCATGTTTGGACCACCACTGTAATGAACAGGCCTCTATACTGATGGTGGGCTCTGCTCTGTATCGACGCACACCGTTCTCAATTGAGTCTTCCTCGTGTTCAGAATCAGACTCTGATGAGGCAGCCAATAGGGCAAACTTTCTCTTTGATGGCTTTGATGTTGTTGCTTCCACAGGTTCCTCTGCAACAACCCTCTGTTCCTTGAGTAAGTTAGTGACTGATGCCCACACCTCACCTCTCTCAGCTCTTGAGGTATACACTTGAGGTCCTTGAATCTCGGGTCCAATGCGGTTGCAATCTGCAATCTGCAATCTTTCACAGGGTACGGATGTTGCAGGTGTGGCCAAGTACTTCTGTGCAATTGAGGCCAGCCTGCTGTTTGAGCCTGCATGTTTGGACCACCACTGTAATGGACAGGCCTCTATACTGATGGTGGGCTCTGCTCTGTATCAACGCACACCGTTCTCAATTGAGTCTTCCTCGTGTTCTGAATCAGACTCTGATGAGGCAGCCAATAGGGCAAACTTTCTCTTTGATGGCTTTCATGTTGTTGCTTCCACAGGTTCCTCTGCAACAACCCTCTGTTCCTTGAGTAAGTTAGTGACTGATGCCCACACCTCACCTCTCTCAGCTCTTGAGGTATACACTTGAGGTCCTTGAATCTCGGGTCCAATGCGGTTGCAATCTTCAGATATGCAATGTTGGCATTTTCCTTGCATGTCCCCAGGTTTGTTCTGAATGTAGACTTGAATTTGACCACATAGGCAGGGTCATCATCTGAACTCTCCATCACCCGAGAGAGATGGCAAAAAGCAGGCAGAACCACAGAGCATGAAACATATTTTTCTCCACCCAGAAGTTCAGTCACATACCTACAAAAAAAATCAAACCCATTTCACTCAAATGTTTTGCATTCACACAAAAAAATTTCCTCATATTCATGCTTACACACACATACAGAAACATTAATTCTCTCTCACACGCACTCAGACAAGACCGTGAGAAATATATGACGTACAATATACCTGCAGGGCTCCAGTAGCATTTCCAACCTCTGGAGTTTGTCCATTTCAGCTGTTGTTGGCATGGCAATCTTCGTGTTGTGTGTGGTGAGGACATCCCTCAGTGGCTGTTCGTTTCTGTGGACACTTTTTATCATGTCCAGAGTCGAATTCCATCTGGTTGGAATGTCTTGTATAAGCGACTCCTTCTTTTGTCCAAGTTCAATTTGTTTTTGTTCTAATTCTGCAGCACTCACTGGACTGTGCTTAAAATGGCGCACAACCTTTCTGCATTTGGCCAGGACGTTGTCAAACACGCTGTTGTGCAGAGATACTGTGACAGAACGCTGGAGACTGTGCGCGACGCAGGGGACGTGTTCAAAAGACAGATGTCTCGCAGCAGCGATCTTATTTCTTGCACTATCTGTGCTAAGTGTGCTGACTTTATTTGAAATGTCCCACTGCTGTGCAACATGAATAAAATGTTCAGAGTACGTTTCACCAAAATGTCTCTCTTGTGTCTTTACAGTCAATGCATGTGAATGCAGTTCCCATTGTTCATCAATGTAATGCACTGTAACTCCAAGGTAATTATGGTTACCCAGCGATGTCCAGTAGTCTCCGGTGAGGGCAACAGTTGGTGCACGTTGTAACGCCGTCGCCTTTATAGTCCTCTCTTTTTCATACAATTCATGTATTTTTCTTGCGATGGTGCGTCTTGGCGGAGGCTCATACGTGCAGTCATTCGTTGCGATCCTCATAACATTCTTCAGACCGACATCTTCCACAAAACTAATCGGCCTGCAGTTTGTAGCTACCCACTTTGCAATGGCATTTTGTTAATCTATAGTTCTCCCACATGCTGCATCCAATGTAGTCTGCCGAAGCCTTCCTCCACTGTTTGTTTGGGTTTTCTGGCATCAACGGTGTGCATTGCATTTAAGTGATACTTCAGACTCGAAGTACTCCGATGATAAGAAAATTCAGCTTTGCAGTGCTTACAAATAGCTTTAGTTCTATCAACTCCATCGTGTGGAAGAGGTTTAAAATAAAAATGTCCATTTAAGATTTCGGTACCTTTTTCCATTTTTCTGTCCGCACCTGATATTTTCTGTTTCGCGCTGTAGCTCTCTTAGACACACAACAAATGCTTTCATTGGTTGAGACACGTGATGACGCTCATCCCAAGCAGCCAGTAGCCTACTGATAAACATCCCACCCCTCCTGTGACCCATGGATTGTGTTGTATTCGGTTGCATTATTACAGTCTATCTATGTGTATGCAAACGCAGTGAGCAACGTCCATCCATCCATCTTCTTCCGCTTATCCGGGGCCGGGTCGCGGGGACAGCAGTCTAAGCAGAGAACCCCAGACTTCCCTCTCCCTAGACACTTCCTCCAGCTCTTCTGGGGGGACACCGAGGCGTTCCCAGGCCAGCCGGGAGACATAGTCTCTCCAGCGTGTCCTAGGTCTTCCCCGGGGTCTCCTCCCAGTGGGACGCGCCCGGAACACCTTCCCTGGAAGGCGTCCAGGAGGCATCCGGAACAGATGCCCGAGCCACCTCAGCTGACCCCTCTCGATGTGGAGGAGCAGCGGCTCTACTCTGAGCTCCTCCCGGGTGACTGAGCTTCTCACCCTATCTCTAAGGGATCGCCCAGCCACCCTGCGGAGAAAGCTCATTTCGGCCGCCTGTATCCGGGATCTTGTCCTTTCGGTCATGACCCAAAGCTCATGACCATAGGTGAGAGTAGGAACTTAGATTGACCGGTAAATCGAGAGCTTCGCCTTGCGGCTCAGCTCTTTCTTCACCACGACAGACCGGTACATCGACCGCATTACTGCAGAAGCTGCACCGATCCGTCTGTCAATCTCCCGTTCCATCCTTCCCTCACTCGTGAACAAGACCCCAAGATACTTAAACTCCTCCACTTGAGGCAGGAACTCTCCACCAACCTGAAGTGGGCAAGCCTCCCTTTTCCGACTGAGGACCATGGCCTCGGATTTGGAGGTGCTGATTCTCATCCCAGCCGCTTCACACTCGGCTGCAAACCGTCCCAGTGCATGCTGAAGGTCCTGGCTTGATGAAGCCAACACGACAACATCATCCGCAAAGAGCAGAGACGAAATCGTGTTGTCACCAAACCTGACCCCCTCCGGCCCCTGGCTGCGCCTAGAAATTCTGTCCATAAAAATCATGAACAGAACCGGCGACAAAGGGCAGCCCTGCCGGAGTCCAACACGTACCGGGAACAAGTCTGACTTACTGCTGGCAATACGAACCAAGCTCCTGCTCTGGTCGTACAGGGGCCGGATAGCCCTTAGCAAAGGGCCCCGGACCCCATACTCCCGGAGCACCCTCCACAGGCCACCGCAAGGGACACAGTCGAATGCCTTCTCCAAATCCACAAAGCACATGTGGACTGGTTGGGCAAACTCCCATGAACCCTCCAGCACCCCGTAGAGGGTATAGAGCTGGTCCAGTGTTCCACGGCCTGGACGAAAACCACACTGTTCCTCCTGAATCCGAGGTTCTACTATCGGCCGGATTCTCCTCTCCAGTACCCTGGCATAGACTTTCCCAGGGAGGCTGAGAAGTGTGATCCCCCTGTAGTTGGAACACACCCTCCGGTCCCCCTTCTTAAAAAGAGGGACCACCACCCCGGTCTGCCATCCCAGAGGCACCGTCCCCGACTGCCACGCGATGCTGCAGAGGCGTGTCAGCCAAGACAGCCCCACAACATCCAGAGACTTGAGGTACTCAGGGCGGATCTCATCCACCCCCGGTGCCTTGCCACCGAGGAGTTTCTTGACTACCTCGGTGACTTCAGCTTGGGTGATGGACGAGTCCACATCTGAGCCCTCAGCCTCTGCTTCCTCAATGGAAGACGTGACAGCGGGATTGAGGAGATCCTCGAAGTATTCCTTCCACCGTCCAACGACATCCCCAGTTGAGGTCAACAGCTCCCCACCTCTACTGTAAACAGCATTGGTTGGGCACTGCTTCCCTCTCCTGAGGCGCCGGACGGTTTGCCAGAATCTCTTCGAGGCCGACCGATAGTCCTTCTCCATGGCCTCACCGAACTCCTCCCAGGCCCGAGTTTTTGCCTCCACAACCACCCGGGCTGCAGTCCGCTTGGCCTGCCGGTACCTATCAGCTGCCTCAGGAGTCCCACAAGCCAACCAGGCCCAATAGGACTCCTTCTTCAGCTTGACGGCATCCCTTACTTCCGGTGTCCACCACCGGGTTCGGGGATTGCCGCCTCGACAGGCACCGGAGACCTTACGGCAGTGAGCAACGGACTTTCAAAATAAAAAGTACGTTAACGCGCGATAAACTAATTGTCGGCGTTAACTTGCCCAGCCTTAATATATATATATATATATATATATATATATATATATACAGGTCCTTCTCAAAAAATTAGCATATTGTGATAAAGTTCATTATTTTCCATAATGTAATGATAAAAATTTAACTTTCATATATTTTAGATTCATTGCACACCAACTATTTCAGGTCTTTTATTGTTTTAATACTGATGATTTTGGCATACAGCTCATGAAAACCCAAAATGCCTGTCTCAAAAAATTAGCATATCATGAAAAGGTTATCTAAACAAGCTATTAACCTAAACATCTGAATCAACTAATTAACTCTAAACACCTGCAAAAGATTCCTGAGGCTTTTAAAAACTCTCAGCCTGGTTCATTACTCAAAACCGCAATCATGGGTAAGACTGCTGACCAGAAGGCCATCATTGACACCCTCAAGCAAGAGGGTAAGACACAGAAAGAAATTTCTGAACGAACAGGCTGATCCCAGAGTGCTGTATCAAGGCACCTCAGTGGGAAGTCTGTGGGAAGGAAAAAGTGTGGCAAAAAACGCTGCACAACGAGAAGAGGTGACAGGACCCTGAGGAAGATTGTGGAGAAGGACCGATTCCAGATCTTGGGGGACCTGCGGAAGCAGTGGACTGAGTCTGGAGTAGAAACATCCAGAGCCACCGTGCACAGGCGTGTGCAGAAAATGGGCTACAGGTGCCGCATTCCCCAGTTCAAGCCACTTTTGAACCAGAAACAGTGGCAGAAGCGCCTGACCTGGGCTACAGAGAAGCAGCACTGGACTTTTGGACAAATTTTGCATGTCATTCGGAAATCAAGGTGCCAGAGTCTGGAGGAAGACTGGGGAGAAGGAAATGCCAAAATGCCTGAAGTCCAGTCTCAAGTACCCACAGTCAGTGATGGTCTGGGGTGCCATGTCAGCTGCTGGTGTTGGTCCACTGTGTTTTATCAAGGGCAGGGTCAATCCAGCTAGTTATCAGGAGATTTTGGAGCACTTCATGCTTCCATCTGCTGAAAAGCTTTATGGAGATGAAGATTTCATTTTTCAGCACAACCTGGCACCTGCTCACAGTGCCAAAACCACTGGTAAATGGTTTACTGACCATGGTATTACTGTGCTCAATTGGCCTGCCAACTCTCCTGACCTGAACCCCATAGAGAATCTGTGGGATATTGTGAAGAGAAAGTTGAGAGACGCAAGACCCAACCCTCTGGATGAGCTTAAGGCCGCTATCAAAGCATCCTGGGCCTCCATAACACCTCAGCAGTGCCACAGGCTGATTGCCTCCATGCCACGCTGCATTGAAGCAGTCATTTCTGCAAAAGGATTCCCGACCATGTATTGAGTGCATAACTGAACATAATTATTTGAAGGTTTACTTTTTTTGTATTAAAAACACTTTTCTTTTATTGGTCGGATGAAATATGCTAATTTTTTGAGACAGGCATTTTGGGTTTTCATGAGCTGTATGCCAAAATCATCAGTATTAAAACAATAAAAGACCTGAAATATTTCAGTTGGTGTGCAATGAATCTAAAATATATGAAAGTTTAATTTTTATCATTACATTATGGAAAATAATGAACTTTATCACAATATGCAAATTTTTTGAGAAGGACCTGTATATATATACAGTACAGACCAAAAGTTTGGAAACATTACTATTTTTAATGTTTATGAAAGAAGTTTCTTCTGCTCATCAAGCCTGCATTTATTTGATCAAAAATACAGAAAAAAATGTAATGTTGTGATATATTATTACAATTTAAAATAATGGTTTTTAAATTTATTATACTTTAAATTATCATTTATTTCTGTGATGCAAAGCTGAATTTTTAGGATCATTATCACATGATCCTTTAGAAATTATTATAATATGATGATTCATTATCAAAGTTAGAAACAGTTCTGCTGCTTAATATTTTTTCAGAACATGTGATACTTTTTTAGGATACTTTGATGAATAAAAAAAAAAAAAAACAAGCTATGGTTTTAAAATATAAATATTTTGTAATAACAATATACACTACTGGTCAGTAATTTGGGGTCAGTAATTTTTTTTCTTTCTTTTTTTTTAAATAAAATCAATACTTTTATTCAGCAAGGATGTGTTAAATTGATAAAAATTGATAGTAAAGAAAATATATTATTAGAATATATATTATTAGATTTTTTTTTTATTTTGAATAAATGCAGTTCTTTTAACCTTTTATTCATCAAATATATTAGACAGCAGAACTGTTTCCAACACTCATAATAAATCAGAATATTAGAATGATTTCTAAATGATCATGTGATAGACTGGATGTTACATGTGACACTGAAGGCTGGAGTAATGATGCTGAAAATTCAGCTTTGCATCACAGGAATATATATATATATTTTTAAAGTATTTTCAAATAGAAAACTATTATTTTAAGTTGTAATAATATTTCACAATATTACTGTTTTTTCTGTATTTTTGATCAAATAAATGCAGGCTTGATGAGCAGAAGAAACTTCTTTCAAAAACATTAAAAATAGTAATGTTTCCAAACTTTTGGACTGTAGTATATATATATATATATATATATATATATATATATATATATATATAATAGGGGTGTAACGGTACGTGTATTCGTACCGGAACGTTTCGGTACAGGGCTTTCGGTACGGTGCACGTGTGTACCGAATGACCGAATGCAATATTTTGTATTCGAAACATAGGTACATTTTTGTGTTTCCAAACGAACATATTAAGTGGCGGAAGTCTCCGCGTTCAGCACAAATCCCGCCCTGCAGCTGATTCCAACCCCTCTTTCACACCGCAAGCGTGAGCGGGGCGCAAGCAGCGCGTATTTTTTTCGGCGTCCATGTTAATCAATGAGTGCATTCACACCGGGACCAGGAGCAGCGCGTGAGCGTCAAGCAGGAGCGTCGCGTGAACAGCAGTGCAGTGGGGGTTTCGGCGCCCGGTCTATTTTTGCTGTGCTGCTCACGCTCAATTAAAGTGAAAGCACACTTTTGATGGACAATAAATGTGATTTAACACAAAACGTGCTCAAAATGCATAGAATAAGCATGTCAAGAGTTTTAACAACAATGCCAATTTCTAGTGTTTTCACAATTATGCCAGAAAAGAAAATTAAGTATAACAAATATGTATTTACCCATTTAAACTTTTTAATTAATCGTTTTGGGTGAAAGTATGGTGTATTGTTATAAAAACAAATGTTGAAAGAATTATACCCATTGTTTGAAATGGTTATACTGTCTGCCGAACACGCTTTGCAGCCGCTGCTGTGATGCTGTACTTATAAGCTTCCAGTGTGAATAATCGCGAGAGTCTGCTGCTGTAGGTGACATAGAGGGAGACCGCCGACAGACCAGGATCTTGTCTTCATGACAACAATATCTATACTTCATGTTGAGCATAAATATAAAGCCTACTGATAAAGGACACCGTCAACAGTATTGATGGCAAAATAGACTTTGTTTGACAGGTGCAATATGCCAGTGTGTCACCGGCCTGAGGTTTTCAAAAGGCATCACGCAAGTGTGAACATCACTACAACTAGGAAAAAAACGATTGTAATTCAAACGCAGCTCCCGTCGGCATTTAAACAGACCTTTGCTCTTAATTCCGATCGGTCCAACGCAATAACGAAATCTGAGCAGGTCTAAAAACTGAAACTGTTGATGCTGCACTTTACACTTTGGAAAAGTTATATATATTTTTTTAAATATGAGCAGGCCTACAAGATGGGATTGGTAATGCTGCACTGTAATCATAGTTATTTATTTATATTTTTCATTATATTTTATTATATGATATTGGTTTGAGACTGAGAGTATTTTATTTAGTGGAGAACTTTGCAGCAGTATTTTATTTCTTATACTTTTTTTATTTTATATATATTTTATTAAAAAGTATTTAAAAAATGTATTTAAACAAATTGTTAAAAAAAGTTTATAGTAATAAACAACCTGCAGTTTAATGTTTGCATTTCTTTCCCTTACTGTACGGAAAATGAACCGAACCGTGACTTTAAAACCGAGGTACGTACCGAACCGCGATTTTTGCGTACCGTTACACCCCTAATATATATATATATATATATATATAAATAGGCCTTATATTTATTTACTGTTTAATAATAATACCATGCATATGATCTTTTGTGTAAACGTTACATTACTCCACTTTGCCTTGCTCAATGCTCGTTCCATTTCTAACAAATCATTTATTCTTAACGAGCTTTTTGTTAACAATAATATTGATTTTATGTTCCTTACGGAAACGTGGCAAAGGGAAAATGAGTTTATTCACTTAAACGAGCTCTGTCCTGTTGGCTGCTCTGTTACTGGGATGCCCCGAATGGCACGTCGTGGTGGTGGGCTTGCTGTAGTGCAACGTGACAGTTTCATATGTAGAGTGATAAAACTCTGAAAGTTTTTCTTCTTTTGAATCACAGATGCTCAAAGTAGGCTCTTCTAATGTTTTTATAGTGTGTTAATTTACCGTCCTCCTGGCCCAACAGGCAACTTTCTTACTGACTTTACTGACTTTTTATCATCTATCATCAAACTTGAGAAGGTTTTAATTATTGGGGACTTTAACCTGCACATTGATGATTTTACATGCAACTCAGCTGCTAATCTTCTTTCCATTACAGATTCTTTTAATTTCATTCAGCATGTTACTGGACCCACGCACATTAAGGGTCACACACTGGACCTTGTTTTTTCTCTTGGTCTAGATATAGTAAATACACGTGTGGAAGATGTACATGTGAGTGACCATAGCTGTGTGTTTTTTAATATGATCCTCCGCCCCAGAGAATTGTGACACAAAGGCGGATTATTAATCATGACACTGCTGAGAGGTTCTCTGCCTTGTTTGACTCAGGTTCTCTGATGGGATGCACTGATTTTGATGAGTTTATCTAGTCCTTTAATGGTCAGTGTTTATCAATTCTAGATAAAGTAGCACCAGTTAAATCAAACACTGTGTCTCATAAAAAACCCCTGTCCTTGGATTGATGAAGCTACCCAAAGTTTTAGGAGAAATTGTAGAAAAGTTGAGCGTTTTAAAAGTTTTAAGCTCGAGGTTCATAGGCTCCACCTTAAAGACCTAAGGGTTACCTTGAATGAGATGCTGAAAAATGCAAGAAATAACTTATTTTCTCAGCTTATATCCTCGAATAAGCGAAATCACAGAATTTTATTTGACACTATCAATAAAATAGTTTCTCCAACTAGCCCTCAAACAAATGTGTTAACTAAATCTGACTGTAATGAATTCCTTCACTTTTTTGTTAATAAGATCAGTTGGTCCATCATTGGCCCAGAACCTTGCCTGTGAACTGTCTCCTGCTCATTGTTGGTCCACCTTTACATCAGTGACATTACATGACATCAGCTCTCTGCTACATTTTATGAAATCATCATTTTGTCCTATGGATGTTGTCCCTACTGTGCTATTTGTACAAGTATTTGACTCCATTGGCCCCTCTATTGTTGAGATGATAAATTCTTCACTTTTAACTGGTGTTGTTCCTAGTTCCTCTCCGGGAACTCGAGCTGCGTCGAGCACTTTTGGGGCACGCCTTTGGCAAGAACAACTCTGAATATCGTGTGCAATCAGTCCAATGGAAGAGCGTGACGTCACAGGCAGGGTGACGTAGCAACCAGGAAGCTATAAAAGCACGTGCCGTGCAGCTGGCTTCAGCTTCGCGTCTTTCAGCAAGCGCTCTGTGTGTGTATGTTCAAAAGTCTGTCTTGTAAGTCTTATTTACTGTTGTCCGTCCCAATAAAGACATAATGCCAAAGTGCAAAGCAAAGACTAGACACATGAAGGGCGAATCCAAATCGCGCTATAAATTGTGTGTTCCTCCCTGCCAACGCTACATCACGGCTGGGGATACACATGATTTATGCGTGGTTTGCCTGGGGTCGAAGCACGCTGAGTCGGCTCTCGAGGGAGCCGACTGTCCGCATTGTGATCGATTGCCGATGCAGACGCTTCGATCCCGGAGGGCTCTCTTCGAGGAGGGAGCCTTCGCCAGCGTTCCCCACGGTGCTGGCCCCGCTTCTGCCGAGGCAGAACGGCTGCTGCACTCGTGGGGTTCGCAGGTGGATCTGGCGTAGGGTATGGAGACGGGCCAGTCCTTATCTCCTTCCTCATCTGCCAGATCCGGCGCCCAAACCCTGGGTTCGGAAGCACGCTCGTCGGCTTCTTCCCCCCAGGGCGAGGGGTCGACACTCCACCTCTCTTCATCCGATGAGGTGGATGTGGAGACGATTAGTAGGGATTCGCCACCCCTATCGTCCCAGTATGAGGAGCTGTTGGAGGCGGTAACTCGTGCAGTTGATAAATAAAAAATCGAGAAAAAACATGAACCGCAGAAAAGTAAACTAGATGAGCGGTTTCTGCGGCCGAGACAGCCACCTCCAGCCCGGAGCCTTCCCTTTTTTCCCGACCTCCACGTAGAAATAGCGAGGTCGTGGAAACACCCTTATTCGACCCGTCTCTTCGGCCCCGACTCTCAATATTATGGCAATGTCGCAGGGCTCGATGAGCGAGGGTACAGAGCGATGCACCGGGTTGAACAGACGCTTGCGAGCTATCTGTCACCCGGTTCGGCGTCGTCTCTGAAGGCTCCGGCCTTGCCCACTAAACCGTTAAAAATGACATCTACATTAATGGGCAAGGGCTATGTGGCAGCAGGTCAGGCGCGGGCGTGCCTTCACACTATGGCCATCCTCCAAGCATATCAAGCCGACCTGCTGAGAGATGTAGACGAGGGAGAGGGGATCAAGTCCGACGATATTGCATAGATTAGACGGACCGCTGATCTCTCCGCGCCACCAAAGAGACCGCTCGCGCGATTGGGCAGCCTTGGTGGCAGCGGAGAGGCATTTATGGCTGACCCTGTCTCAGATAAGAGAGCGTGACAGGGTCTGCCTCCTGGACGCCCTGCTTCAAGCCTCGGGCCTGTTCGGCGACACAGTTAATACCGTCGTCGACAGGTTCCAGGAGGCACGCAAACAGGCGGCGGCGTTCCAGAGTTTCCTCCCTCGTCGCTCTCGTGGGTTATTTGGGTGGGAGATACCCACGCCACTAGCGGGCTCCTCATACCGCGAGGCTCAAAAACAGAGCTCGGAGTCGGGGACTTTCAAGCCAAAATCAGATCTTCGTGCAATTATCGAAGCCAGGAAGTCCTCGACGAAGAGGTCCTGACGCCAAAGTCGCAGTGACCCTGAGGGTAGCACTTACTGGGGTAGAGTGGTGTCCACCTCATTATACGGTGCCCGTCTCACCCCGGTGCCCTCTGGAGGCTGGTCTGCTAACCCTGCCAGAGTTTCACGGCGCAGCGGTCTCCCGCGAGCGTCACTCCCAGTTATGTCCGCCCGCGAGCGTAGCGGAGCTGGGAAGCTCGCCACCCCTTCGGGGGCCTCTTACACCAGAGATCAGTCTCGAGAGACTGATCCCCTTAGTACATTATCTAGCAGCGTGGAAACTACTGCCAAATGTATCTCAATGGGTCCTGCACACAGTAGAAAGAGGCTATTGTATTCAGTTCGGCCATCCAACGCCGATGTTCAATGGGGTTACACCGACAGTCGTCGGCACCCAGCAGGCTCTGGTGATGGAACAAGAAGTGAATACCCTATTAAGGAAGGAGGCCATCGAGGTGGTCCCCCCTCTAGACAGGGAATCCGGGTTTTACAGCCGGTATTTCATAGTTCCAAAGAAGGATGGGGGGTTGCGCCCGGTTTGTCACAATAGATCTCAAAGACGCATACTTCCACATATCCATCCTTCCACAACACAGGAAGTTTCTGAGGTTCGCTTTCGGGGGCAAAGCTTATCAATATCGAGTACTTCCCTTCGGCCTTGCACTCTCACCCCGCATGTTCACGAAATGTGTAGATATGGCTCTGGTACCCCTCCGTATGCAGGGCATATGCATTCTGAATTATATCGACGATTGGTTGATTTTAGCTCAGTCAGAGCAGATGGAGGTTCGACATCGAGGTGTCGTTCTCGCCCATATGGGGGAGCTGGGTTTGAGACTGAATGCCAAGAAGAGTGTACTTTCTCCAGTTCAGAGAACCACCTATCTAGGCGTAGTATGGGATTCGACCACGATGCAGGCACATATGTCGCCTGCTCGGATCGAGTCAATCCTTTCCTCAGTCAAGAGAGTCAGAGAAGGCCACTCACTCACTGTCAAGCAGTACATCCACAGAGCTGCCCTGTGGAGAAAATCTGACCAATTGCTTGTTTGCTACGGTCCTCCTAAAAAGGGTTCCCCTGCCTCTAAGCAGACCCTCAGTCGTTGGATAGTCGAGGCTATCAACGTCTCATGTGAGTCCTCTGGTCTTCCCCTTCCTTTGGGAGCCAAGGCTCACTCTACACGGAGTATGGCTGCCTCTAAGGCCTTTCTAGCAGGTGTGTCCCTCTTGGACATCTGCAATGCTGCGGGATGGTCCACGCCCTCTACATTTGCCAGATTTTACAATCTTAATATGCGAGCCGCTCCTGGCTCTTCTGTCCTCTCGCCTTAGCTGTGCTCTTCGGATACACACTAGGCAGGGGTTTGGTAGTCTGGCAGCGTTGGCACATCGTTCCCCAAAAGCGCTCGACCCAGCTCGAGTTCCCGAAGAGGAACGTCCCTAGGTTACGAATGTAACCCTAGTTCCTCGAGGGAACGAGACGCTGCATCGCAGAGCCATACTCCCGGCACCCCTGCCGGCGCTTGCTTCCCTACTTGAAGCTGAAGCCAGCTGCACGGCACGTGCTTTTATAGCTTCCTGGTCGCTACGTCACCCCGCCTGTGACGTCACGCTCTTCCATTGGACTGATTGCACACGATATTCAGAGTTGTTCTTGCCAAAGGCGTTCCCCAAAAGCGCTCGACGCAGCGTCTCGTTCCCTCGAGGAACTAGGGTTACATTCGTAACCTAGGGACGTTTTTTTTAAACATGCTGTTGTAACGCCTGTACTTAAAAAAACTAATCTGGATCCGCTACAACCTTTAAGCTATAGGCCAATATCTAAACTTCCATTCATGTCAAAAATTCTAGAAAAGGTTGTAGCAGAGAAACTCACACTTTTTGTAGGGAAACATGAATTATTTGACAAAATAGTATTATGATCAATAGACTTCGTGATCTGGTTGGTATGTCTGGATCAGTTTTAAAATGGTTTTCATCCTACCTGACTGGTAGAAGCTTTAGTGTTTATGTGAATCAGATTATGTCTGAAACTGCTGAGTTGTCGTGTGGGGTTCCCCAGGGTTCTGTCTTGGGACCTATTTTGTTCCTCTTGTACATATTTCCTCTTGGTCAGATAATTAGTCAGTTTAGTGACATATCTTACCATCTGTATGCGGATGACATTCAACTGTATTGTTCCTTTAAGGAAACTGAGTTCTTTAAATTGTCTTCTTTAACCAACTACCTGACTAGTATCAAACAGTGGTTGTGTGAGAACTGTTTGCTCCTGCATTCTGACAAAACAGAAACACTAATTATTGCCCCTGAAAGTAAAATCCCTAAGATAATAAAACATATTGGTGATTTGGGCTCGTCTGTCCAACCGAGCCTCAGGAGCTTAGGTGTTGTTTTCGAGTCAGCTATGACCTTGGAGCTGCATTCTAAACAATTAGTTAGAAACTGTTTCTTTCAACTGAGGAACATTTCCAAATTACGATCATTTGTGACCAAGGGTGAGTTGGAGATGATCATTCATGCATTCATCTCCTCTCGATTAGACTACTGTAACAGCCTTTTTACCTGTTTGCATAAGAAGGAGCTTTATCGTCTCCAGGCTGTCCAGAACTCTGCTGCAAGGCTTTTAACTCACATTAAGAAAAGAGAACACATCACGCCGGCTTTAGTAGCACTTCACTGGTTACCAGTCCAGTATAGAATTCATTTTAAAATCCTGGGGCCTCAAAGCATGCGTACGCACAAAACGGGGCTGGAAACGTACGTACGCCAGTTCCCACGCAAAGGTTGTGATCTATAAAAAACAAACTTGACGGGAGAATGTGCGCACCTTTAAGCAAACTTTGAGCCGTGCGTACGCACATTCTGGAGACAAAGGGAATTGGCGACACCGATGGTGAGGTCGTGAACTGAAGTTAGATTGTAGAAAATAAATGTGAGAAGAACGATTATAAGAATGAATGACATTTAATTTTCACTCCATTTCATACGTTATATCCACATTATCATGAAGATTAAATCCAACAGTGTTATTTGTGCCGATTGTTTTAGGCTATATACATCTAGTAAAATCCAAACGTAATTCAAAATGTATTAAAAGTAAAATAAAATAATAATCAGCGCTGCCTTACAGTCACATTGTCCACAACGGGAGCACAGGAGGACATGGCGCGATACATGTGATAGCCTACAGAATAGCATGAAATACCCTTTTATTAGAGAACTGCAGAACACAGTGTAAAAAGGAAATATTTTCCTTAATGTACATAGCCTATATCATAAAATGTCAAAGTCTGCAAATACAGTCATGAAGCACAATCGCTACTCATCATCGGTCCTAACTATTACGGTGTTCATTACAAAACCGTCAAGAAGCATGTGTTCACTATAACATTTTCGTCTTAAATTTTCGCCCACAAATTAATTAAGTGATTTTGTCAAGGTGTTAACGATCAGTCTATTTGCTAGAAACATATAAATTCTCCGGTGACCCGGGTATGTAATGCTTCATGATGGCACTCCTGGCACTGTTGGAGGATTACGCTAATGGCAGAATAAGGAGAGAACGAGTTTTCAGGGACCATGATGATTTCCTGGCCCATGATGATGACTGGCTAATAAGCCGATTTAGATTCCCTAGAGCTGTGATCTTGGATCTATGTGCTGAATTGGGTCCAGTATTAGAGAGGGCAACACGCCGGAACCATGCCATCCCAGTCCAAATACAAGTCCTCACCACTCTGGGGTTCTTGGCAACCGGCTGTTTCCAGCGGGAATTGGCAGACAGGTAAATTAATAATATAAAAAAACAATAAGTAATCCTCAAATTTGTCTCTAAGACCTTTTTGTATATGAAATAATTCTATTGGAATCTATCATCTCACCCTATAGGTCTGGTATATCACAGCCGTCCCTGAGTGCCATAATATCTGTCGTTTTAAATGGTATACTTAATATGGTTAGTCGATACATCAGGTTCCCCTACACTGTGCGAGAACAGGCCGAAATTAAAACGCAATTTGCAGCAATGTCTGGTTTCCCAAATGTAATCGGCGCAATTGACTGCACTCATGTTGCTATAAGGGCACCATCTGAAAATGAATTTGCTTATGTTAATAGAAAGCATGTGCATTCTATTAATGTGCAAATCATATGTGACTCCAACATGACCCTCACAAACATTGTGGCACGCTGGCCTGGTTCAACACATGATTCCTTTATCTTGACACATAGCAGTGTAGGGAACAGACTAAATGCAGGCGCAGTACGTGATGGCTGGCTTCTTGGTGAGTTTAACAATATTAAAAAGTAGAAACTGTAACAATTTTGTTTTTAATATAATTATAACCTGCAGGCGACAGTGGCTACCCCCTGAGACGCTGGCTCCTCACCCCATTTTTAAACCCGCAGAGCGCAGAGGAAACTCATTATAACGAGGTCCACTCTCGTGCCCGCGCAGTTGTGGAGCGTGCCATCGGCATCCTGAAATGCAGATGGCGTGCTCTGGATGCCTCGGGTGGCAGACTTTTATACCATCCAGCAAAAGTGTGCAAGATTGTCAGGGCGTGTGGTGTTTTGCACAATATAGCACTGAGAAACGGTATTCCTCTCCCTCCTGATCTCCCTCTACGACCCCGAGCCACAGCCCCCTGGCCGACAAGAGGGATATCAACGAGGTGCAAGAATCCGTGAGGATGTCATGCGGCGTTTGTAAAGAAAGACAAAACTCAAGGTTCATGTTTTAACTGCATCTTTTAATGATTGTGCAATTTCTTGCATCACTTCTCTCATCTGCCGTAGCTCATCTGCAACCCTGTTGACAGCGTTTATTGTCTCTCGCTGTAACTGCAGGACTGCGTCAGTGAGTACCCGACCACTTTTGGACGTGCCAGACGCAGAAGGGGCACTGCTTTGAGCCGGACGCTGTGCATCTGCATCTGAGAACCCCTCACCCTGAACCTCCTGTTCATTTACAGCTTCAGACTCCGGAAGGACTGGAGGACAAACAATTGGCAACATTTATCCATTTATCACCCCACACACTCAAATGTACAGCGTTAATGATTAAAAATAGGTTTAACCTTGCTCCTCTGTGGTTTCAGTCACGTCAGTGTCTCCCTCCTTTTCCGACACAATACCACACACGCTGACCTCCCCAATTATAGCCGCGATTTTGCTGTCCACTGATGTGAGATCAGCTGTACATGGGCCCCCACCAGTTGCAGCCACGCTCTGGCGGTGGGAGGACAGTTTTCTCTTTGCCTCCACCTTGAATGAATGAGAATCTTTATTTCACATATTTTGTATACTGTAAGCACATGTAAATAAAACTTTTTGAAAATCAATATTGCTATTTATATAGGTATATAGCCTAATAAAACACAAATGTAATATGTTGGTAAAAAAAAAATTTGTATACCTTCAGGTCGGACCATTTTTTCTTTAATTCTGCAACTGTCCGTTCTGTCCCACTGACACAATTGACGGCAGAAGCAATACTTTGCCACTCGCACTGCTTCTTTTTATTAGTGACCCCACTGCTGTGGCCACCAAATAACAGAGTTTTCCGAGCCTCCACCTCCCCTACAAGTGTTTCAATCTCAGTATCTGAGAAATTACGTTTTTTTCCTCTTTTCTCACCTGTCGCCATTATTAAAATTAGGCTAACAGAAATGCACGTTTTCACTTTCTTGGATTAATTAATTGGCGGGTCGCATGCCAGTTTTCCAGGTATATATGGGATTCCACTCTCATTTACATGCTGATCAGCAATCATGAGGTGATTTGCATTGACTATTTATGGTTAAAAATGGGCGTGTACAGGGCGGGATATGAGGCTGGTTCACGTACGCACATCTGCGGGTGATCTGTGATTTATAAAGGGAACATTGCTTACAGGTGTGCGTACGCACGGTTTTATAAATCGGAATATTTTTTGGCGTACGCCATTTTTGGCTCTTGGGCGCACGTAAACTTTTAGTAAAGATCCTACGCATAGTTTTATAAATGAGACCCCTGGTCCTTACTTTTAGAGCCTTGCATGGCCAAGCCCCCACATACATCACTGACCTGATACAGCTTCATACTCCTACTCAGAGTCTCAGGTCATTTGACCAAAGGCTATCAGTCGTTCCCCGTATTCATGTTAAAACTAGAGGGGACCAGTCATTCCAGGCAGTAGCTCCTAGGCTGTTGAATGCTTTGCCTCTTTCTTTGCGTTGTGCAAACTCTGTTGATTCTTTTAAAAAACAACTGAAGACTCTTCTCTTCAAGCAGGCTTTTGGTTAGTTGAGGGGATTTTTATGGTTGTTTGTTGTGTTTCCTGTTTGTTTTTTATATTGTTATTGTATTACACCTTATTGTGAAGCACTTTGTGATTTTTATCTGTGAAAAGCGCTATATAAATAAATTTTACTTACTTACTTAAAGGTCTTCTTTTAATTTTTGATGAGTAGACTGTAGCCTAAGACTATCCTACATTTTTTAAATTAACTCATTGTACAAAAAATTATGTTTTTTTTAAATGTTACAATGTTATATCATAATGTTATTGTTGTTTTACTTACTCCTTTTATCTCATTTTACAATTACATTCATGAAGGTAAAGACCTGTAAGCTGTGCATGAGCCCAGATCATCTGCTTAAAGCATGCCCTGAATTCAAGTGTGACAAGTGCGAGGAAAGCGGACATTTTGCAAGGGACTGCAATGCGGTCAGTTGCCCGGAGTGTCAACAGATTTTAAACAAGTGTGAGTGTTGGATTGAGGAAGAGGAAGAAGGTATGGAACATCAGGTGGACGGACAGGTGCATGTAGGAAACACTGAAGAGGTAATAGATTTTGATGAAGGACAAGAGGATGAAGCATTACCGCAAAAGGAAACAGAAGGAGGAACAGGCCACCAAGAGGAAGGAGAAGAAGAAAAAAGAATAATATGTATGAGGAACAAACAGCAGAACAGAATACTCCATGGACAGAAATAGAAATATCGGACAGTTTTAAAAATCTTTTGGATAATGTGGAGAGAGATGGACAAGGAATGGATGATCAAAACAAAGAAATAGACAGTGAAGAAGAAACAAGGATGGACAACATGGGAAAAGACAGAGGGGAGAGAGGACAAATAAGAAGGAGAACATCAATGGTAAAACCAAATGTGGAAAATGCAAGGAAAAGGTTAATGTCAAGGGGCCGAGTGAAAAGTTTAAATAGATATGAAGTGTTAAGAGGGCTGGAGGGAGAAGATGGAGAATAATGTTTTTTAGGTATTTATTTTTATTTATTTTAATGGTTTTAAGTTGTGTTACTTTTAATGAAAGGGGACTGATGGACACTGGTAAATTTGAAAGGGTGAAAGAAAAATGCTAAGGTGAGGATGTTATTGCTTTGCAAGAAACAAATTGGGAAAGAGAGTGTGATCGTGGACTATAAAAAGAATTGGCAACGGGATATTTTATATAACAATGGGGATGGAAGGCTTTGAAGAGGAGTGGTGTTTTTAGTGAGAAAAGATGTTTTTATTGCAAGTAAAGTAGTGTATAAAGATAAAATGGGGAAATGTATAGTGATGTATAGTGGTGGAAGTAAATTATGAAGGACATGAACTGATTTTAGTGAATGTGCATGCACCAACAGAGGAGAAGGAAAAGAAAGATTTTTTTATGTTTTAAGAAATATTGTAAGCAAGTACAAGGAAATAATAATGATAGGGGATTTTAACATAGTTTTTAGTAAACAAGACATGGCAGAAGGAATGTTTTTTAAAACTGACAAGGGGAGAAAAGAATTAAAAGCTTTAATGGGAGAAAATAATATGATAGGTGTGTGGAGAGAGAATTTAAAAGAAAAAATTATTTTCAAGAAGGCAAATAGTGGGGCAGTTTGTGTGCGAAACAAGATTTGACTTTATTTTATGTACTAGAAATGTGGAGAATTTTATAGAAAAGATTAAGTATGAAGAAACAAGTTTTAGCAATCAAAATTTTTTATTATTTTAAAATGGACTGGGATAGAGTGCAAAGAGGGCAAGGAATATGGGTTTTAAATACAAAAATGTTAGAAAATGAAGACTATGTTTTAAAGGTTAAAGAAATTATATAAAAAGAAAAGGAAAATGAAATGTATGAAGAAGATAAGAGAATATGGTGGGAGAATGTAAAGTTTTAAATAAAAAAATTCTCGATTAAGTATTGTAGTATAATATGCAAATACAAAAGATACAAAGAAAAAAAAATAAAGGAAAGTTTGGAAGTGGAATTGAATAAAGAATTTAAAGATATACAAAAGATATGAAAATGAAAAGAAATGGATGGAAAAACTGAAAGAAATAGAGGGAAAAGAATATGAGGGGGCGAGGTTAAGAAGCAAAGCTAAATATACTGTAGAGGGAGAAAAATGCAAAAAGTTTTTTTTTTTTGGAAAAAAAAAAGGAAAAGCTAAAACAATAAAAGAGATAAGAGGGGAAAATGGGGAAGTTGTAGAAGGGAATGAAAAGATTTGAGAAGAAATAAGGAATTTTTATGAAGATATTTTTAGTGCAAGGGGTGTAGAAACGAATGTGATCAAAAAATCTGAGAAGAAGAGATTGAAAGAGCAATACAGCAGCAGGAAAATAAGGCTGAGGGAAAGGTTTTTCAATATGCTGATGACACAACGATAATAGTAAAAGGAAATGAGAGCATCAAAGAAGTTAAGAAGGTTGTATAAGAATATTGTAAAGGATCTGGGAGTAAAGGAAATGAAGAAAATACTCTATATATGAGATTTGGTAAAGCAGTGGTTTTAAAGGATTGTTTTAATTTTAAGGAAGTGGAAGAAATTAGGATTTTAGGAATTTTAATGGGGAAAAATGAGAGGAAAGTAAGAGATTAAATGTGGGAGGAACTAGTAACAGGAATAGAGAGAAGGTAACATTTTTGGAAATTAAGAACATTAAACTTGAAAGGGAAGGTTTTAGTATTGAATGTTTTAATGTTGTCTAAGTAATGGAATGTTTTATATGTGTCGGATATGCCATTGTGGACAGAAAAGAGGTTGAAGAAATGTTTTCAAGACTTTTTTATGTGAGGGGAAACCAGCAAGAATAGCTTTTAACACAATTTAAGGTGCGGTAGAGAAGCGGGTTTAGGTTTAATAGATGTGGAACAGAGAAAAAATAGTTTGAGTGTGAAAGTAGTGAGAAAATACCTACAAGAGGAGGGCAAACCAGAATGGAAAAAGACAATGAAAATTTTTTTAAACAAATGTGGGGATTTTAACATGGGGGATGGAATTTTATGGATGAAAACGAAGAATTGGATGACAGGAAGATTACCAGAGTTTTATGGAGAAATTTTTAGTGCCTGGGGAAAATTTTTAGATAAAGTTGAGTACTATCCACATGGGAGAGAAAACATTTTAAATCAACCTCTGTTTTTAAACAAAAACATTTTAAAACAAGACAAAGAAATGTTTTTAAAGAAATGGATGGAAGTGGGGATAACAAGAGAGGCGTTTTATATGAATTTAAAGAAGGGTTTTTACCTACACAATTTATTGTGGATGCAATGGAGGAGGCAAAGGAGGATTACAGTGAACAGGAAATACAAAAAAAATATGAAATCATTAAAACTGCCATACCCAAAGAGTGGATTAAAAGAATAGAAAGTATGGAAGAAGAGCCAAAAGAGAAATGTATTTATGTGAAAGTAGGGGAAAAACTGTATGATTATGAAGAATGTACTCTGAAAATGATTTATTGTTCTTTTAGAGATGGTGTTTTTAAAGAGCCGATTTCAAATGTTTACTGGATGCAGAAATTCAAAGAGTTAAAAAAAGAGTGTATGTGGAGAAACATGACGGGGAAGTGTGTGGAAACTAAATTTGGATGTTTGGAGTGTTTTATAAGACATAAAGTGGTTTTTACTGAGGCTATTTTATTTAAAATAGTAATGGAAGAAAATGCTCTGTGTAAAGTGTGCCAGGAAAAGGAAGAGGGGATTTTACATGTTTTTATATTGTAGAGAACTAGAGGAACTTTTAATAAAATGTAAATGTTAAATTAAAGATGTGACTGAGGAGTGGAATGAAAATGGAATGGAATGGAACAGAGTTGTGATGTTTGGTTGGAAAAAAGGTTTCAAAACAAAAGTTTTATTAATCTGTGTGTAATGCTAATGAAAAGTTCAATATGGGACAGAAGAACAGTGGCTAAAAAGGAAAAAAAAATGTTGGATGTTTGGACTGCGTTTAAAAGGAAAATGGAATTATATATTGAAAGACTGTATGTGTACTTTGAAGGTGGAAATATGTTTGAGTCTTTTTATGATGTTTTTACCCCAAAAGTTTGTTGTGTTTTAAATTATTTAATCTGGAAGCTGCCAGGAAGTGAAGGAGATTTTTAAGTGATCTATGTAAAGGAAAGATGTGTTATGTAGAGATGTTTATAGAACATTTTCTGAAAAAAAGGCTATGCCCAATCTCAGAATCTAAGCAGGTTTGGGCCTGGTTGGTACATGGATGGGAAACCGCCTGGGAATACTAGCTGCTGTAAGCTTTTGGATTTTCTTCACAAATTATCTAGTAATCTTGCAAAAAACAAAAGGAGTCTATGCCCGATCTCAGAATCTAAGCAGGTTTGGGCCTGGTTAGAACATGGGCTGAAGACCGCCTAGAAATAGCAGGTGCTGCAAGCTTTTAGATTTTTTTCACTAATTATCTAATAATTTTGCAAAAAAATAAAAAATAAAAATAGCCTATCCCAGATCTCAGAATCTAAGCAGGTTTGGGCCTGGTTAGTACTTGGTTGGGAGACTACCTGGGAAAAGTAGGTGCTGTAAACTTTTGGATTTTTTCACTAATTATCTAATAATCTTGCAAAAAAAAAAGTTTATGGCGACTTTGGAAGCAAAGAAGATTTAGGCCTGGTTAGTATTTGGATAGGAGACCGCCTGGGAATACCAGGTGCTGTAAGCTTTTGGGTTTTCTACCCTTATTTATATAATGCACTGGCAATTAGAGTGGCTGATCTTTAAATAGCCCTCTCTTTGCAGCAGCCCTCGCTTATGGCCATGCCAACCTGGCTATGCCCGATCTCGTCTGATCTCGGAAGCTAAGATGGGAGGCTTGGAAGGGAGACCACCTGGGAATACCAAGTGCTGTAATCTTTTGGGTTTTCTTCCCTACTTATATAATGCACTGGGGATTAGAGTGGCTGATTTAAATAGCCCTCTTTTTGCAGCAAACCTCGCTTACGGCCATGCCAACCTAAAGGCACTAGAGGGAGCTACTGAGAAACAGGAAGTGTGTTTGCTATAGGGAGGTGAGAAATGATCACCCAAACTTTTGTCTTGTTTTTTGCATTGTTTTGTTCAAGATAAGTACTGTGTTTATAGTTTTTTTTTGTGTGTTATTTTTGTTATTTGTCCTCCCAACAGCTTTGCTGTTAGGTACTGGATGGGAGAGCAGAGGACATTATAGAAGCATTGAAAGACAAGATTGAAGTGACTAGCGTGCTAGCGGAAAGACCAAAAATTATGAAACAATACGAAATTACATTGGAGAAAGAGGAAGATATCGAGAAACTGGCAGAAGGATTGATGATAAAAGGAAAGACTTGTGAAATTAAAAAGTTGAACAATAAGGATTTTGCTGTCTCTTTCATTCATCTGCCTGCTTACCTGAAGGATGACGATATTTTAAAGAAGCTGGCAGGATGGTGGTGACTCCTATCTCACAGATCAAAAGGAGATTCTACCCGGGCACCCACATAGAGGATGGAACGAGATTCCGGTTCCCAAAAGATGTGGCTTCTCTGCCCTACAGCACGACCCACATGGAAAGAACCTATATGTGGATATATGCGCATATATGAAACCTATATGAAGTGTATATGCACATATATGCTGCATATATGCACATATATGATAATATATATGTTGCATATATGCGTATATATACTGCATATATGCTGCATATATGCCGTATATATACTGCATAAATGCTGCATATATGCGTATATATACTGCATATATGCTGCATATATGTGTTTTAAATGCTACATATAGGCAAAATTGAGGTGCATATATGTGCATATACAGGAAATATAGGTCTCCTGTATTGCTTCTTCATATCCACATATAAGCCCTATACATACAAGATTTTGTAGCTCATATCTCATTTTTGATTGTCATACATGATGCCTAGCTCATATTTTCTATTATCAAGGCAAAAACTAAGAATTAACAAAAAAAATTATGCAAGAACTTATGTATGTGCGAAGACGTGAAATTGGTATCACATGTAATTGGCATGTTATGGAATTTAACTTTGGCAATATATTAATATGATTTACTTTAGTACAGTACTTAAGTACAATTTTGAGGGATCTGTACTTTACTCGAGTATCATTTTTGGGGAGTACTCATGACTTAACCCAAGTACATTTGAGATGCAAATATTGTACTCTTTACTCCGCTACATTTCTATCCATAACCGTAAGTACCCGTTACTTCTTCGGCCCCGTCCACACGGAGACGGAGCTTACCCCCGATCTTTTTTTCCCTCGTCTCAAGAAATATCCGCGTCCACACGAAACCAATGTAGTATACATGCCAGACCAGCATGTGGTGCTGTAATTCTGCCACAGAGATACACTTAAAACGGAGAAGAAGACATGGATTTGCTGATAAACCTTGTGTGTGGTACACAAACGAACATGGAACAATACATTTATTAATCCATATTAATGTTAGTTAATAAAAAATACAATCGGTCAGTGTTTGTTCATGTTTTTGTTGCTGTTACGTGACGTAGTGGTGTTTGACTAGGGGCGAGACGTAGGCTGATAGGCACATCTATTAATTCGAAGCTCATGGAGCTGAGAAGAGCAACAAGATAAAAAAAAAAAATTCTGTTCAGTTTTTTGTCTTATTTTTGTTCTTGTACTATTTGATTGTTCTTGTAAATATATAATGTACATTTTTACATTTTGGACTTTATTTATGTTGCCTAGCAGCTATGGATTTTAATTTTACTATTATAGGTTTTGATGTAGGTGCATATATACGTGCATACATGTACCTATATAGGTATATGTATGCACATATATATGTGTACATATATGTACACATATGTGTAAATATATGTGTGCATATATGTACATATATGTATGTATATATATACAGTGTTGGGGAGTAACT
This sequence comes from Carassius carassius, assembly GCF_963082965.1. Classification (NCBI taxonomy): domain Eukaryota; kingdom Metazoa; phylum Chordata; class Actinopteri; order Cypriniformes; family Cyprinidae; genus Carassius; species Carassius carassius. Next base: position 30,204,762 of record NC_081779.1, read on the forward strand.
AGTTACATGTAACGGCGTTACGTAATTTAATTACAAAATTAATGTAACTGTAATTAGTTACAGTTACTAAGAAAAAATGAGTAATTAAATTACAGTTACTTATGAAATTTTTAACGATTACAAAGGGGATTACAATTGAATATTTACACACATCCACATACAGATTTAACTGATTTCTTTCCCAAATTGCACTGACTATTCTGAGACATACCGCCCTAATAATTTCCGGGATGCGGAAATACAGTCTGGTTCGTAGAATCCAGTCATAAAAACGGAATGCCTAACGCGGACGGAATATGCCACATTTTGGATGACTAAATCAAAAGTAGGTCAGTACACTTGAATCAAAACATGACATGGACTAGTGTCTGTGAATATTAAGCCCCAAAAATGCAATATATGACTCCTGCACGTTCTGCGTGTCTGTGGAAATCAGGCGCGGACTGGACACCGGGAGAACCGGGACAATTCCCGGTGGCCTGGCAGCCGATTTTGCCCGCTATTTTAATATCATTATTGTATAATTGCCTGCCGAATGTACTAAAGCGATCATTTGCGAATCCGCCGTTTGATAATTAAATCTCTAATAAATCAGGAAGTGTTAGTCATGACTCGCGCGCTCTCCGCGCCTCCGCCAAACGGTTTGGATCAGACTCAGAGTAATCAATGCGAGAGAGAGAGAGAGAGAGTGGACTTTGAAAGCGCACAACTGGAGCAGAGAAGCAGAACTATACTGTTCAGGGTTTCAGGTCAGTTTCATCTGTAAAGATGCTTTTTTTTTTCTTTTCTTTTTTATTCAATTAATCAAGCAGCAGCACGTTGCTCATCAGTCATCACTCAAAATACTATATAAAGGACATCATTATTATCAGTTGTAATGTTACAGTAGTAATTTAGCTGAAAAACAATCAAATTTTTTTTATAGGTTTAGGGGGAGCTACGGACAGACAACAACACTACCCTTACGAAAATTAACGTTTTAATATATTTCTATAAATCCAGAGAAAATAGTTACTATTGTTTAACTGTGGTAACCAAAAATTTAAAATGATTTTACAAATTGAGTTATTTAAAAATAAATACAAATCCATTTGCAAAAAACAAAACAAAAAAAAAGGTTATTGTATATAGGCTAAAAAAAGCATGGTAAATTTTTGTACGGAAAACATGACTCGTGTACAGTATTAGGATTTTTCTATAAAGATATTGTAGTATTGTAGAGTATTGTATTGTAAAGTATAGTTTTGTTCAATCTTGAGTATTAATGTCATGAGAGAGATGGATAACAGGGCAAAATAAAGAGACTGAAGAGAAAAATGGAAGTGAAGGTGCAGTTCAGGAGAGAACTTTTAATTATTTTGCATGTCCCCAAATTAAAGATTTAAACCTTTTTTATCTCAGGTCCATACAAAAAATAGTTTTGTCCATGAATTTGTTTGTATGAGTTTGAATTTTCCAGTCTGAATTTTTTTCCCAGTCCGCCCCTCCTGTAAATTAATGGCAAAGACATGGCTTCATTTACTACACATAGGCCTACTGAAGCTCGCAGTGTTTTCAACCTCTGCCATCTCAATATAGGAGTAAACGAGCACATAAACATAATTTCTAGAACTGCTCTGTGTCACTTCATGTGCATTTTACTTATTTTGAGAAAACTATCATCATATCATATACAAAGAGACAGCAGTTTAAAAAAAACACCAATGTTTCAGGAGTTTATTACACAGAATACGACACATGCTTATTAGATAACTGTATTTGAGTTGATGTATATGCTTTTATTCATTATTCTTTAATTTTCACAAATTTAGAAAAGTAATCAAAAAGTACTCAAAAGTAATTAGTTACATTACTTTAATAAAGTAATTGAAAAAGTTACACTACTATTACATTTTAAACAGGGTAACTTGTAATCTGTAACCTATTACATTTCCAAAGTAACCTTCCCAACACTGTATATATATATATATATATATATATATATATATATATATATATATATATATATATATGTGTGTGTGTGTGTGTGTGTGTGTGTGTGCATATATGTACAAATATGTACATAAACTATAGGAAAACAGCCAATTTTATATATGTCACATATATTAAAAACCTATATCAAAACCTATATTGAAACATATATGTTTATATAGGTTTTTTCCATGTGGGGAGAATGGAGATGGAAGAGGGACCTCTGGCATAGCCAGCAGGAGAGAACCTGTAGGTTGTGTATGAGCCCTGAACAAATGATGAAGGACTGTCTGGACTTCAAATGTTTTAAGTGTGCAGAAAGGGGACTCTTCACAAGGGACTGTAATGCTGTGAGTAATGCTAAGGAGTAATGCTGTAATGCCTGGACTGCAGTCTCGTGCTGAACAATTTGTGAGTGCTGGTTCGGAGAACAACATCAGGAGGGAGAGCAGGGGTGCGGGCAGATGCATAAGGAAGACAGTGAAGAGGACCTACATGAGAACACAAAGAGAGGATATCGCAAGGACGGACATTGAAGAGGAAAGTGAAAGGACTGGATTAACGCAGTGCAGTGAGAGAATGGTTTCACTGATGGAAATAACTGATACTTTACATACTGAACTGGAAGAGACAGAGGATCAGGAGTGGGTCAGCAAGGAAGGGAGAATGGACAAAGACAGTGAATGCATCAACGATGGCGGCACTACAGGAATCAATAAAAGAAAAAGAAAAACTAAGGTAACACCAAATTTAGAGAAAGCCAAAAGAAAAGTATTAAAACATGACAGTGGGGAAATGGTAAAGGAAGGAGAGGGAATGGACTGACAATATGGGGATTTTATGGCTTTTATTTTATGGTGCTGAAAATTATGACTTATAATGCTAGAGGATTAATGAATATTTATAAATCTGAAAAGGTGAAGGAATTGTGTCGAAATGAAGATGTGATTTTATTGCAAGAGACAAACAGGAAAGAGAATGTTATAAAGGATACTAGAAAAACATGGGAAGCGGAATTATATTCTTATAAATATCTAAATGGTTAAAGTCTAATCTCACTGTAATCAGCACAAACTGGGCTATAATAATATGTGAGCAGCATGTATGTACATGATTGTGTTTTTGAGAAAAAAAATGTTATGCGTGGTTAGTGAAAAACAAAAAATGTCAAAACACTTGAATAAGGCAAAAAAAACACATAAAGAACAATGGTTCCCGGGATTTTTGAGAACTGGTAGCTTGTAGCCTAGAATTTTTCTTTCTAAATTATGTGAAAATCATCTTGTTTACTCACTTACAGAAAACAATATATTGATTTAAATTTTCTAAAGACACTTTTTGTTGGTAAAAGTCATATGCGAGTAGGCGTCAACTATCATGAATATCATTGTGATTTACACCTGAGAAGACAAAGGCCTGCATAATGAGCTGCATAATGAGCCTTTCAGTCATCTGTGCCACTGAGAGGGAAGAGTTACAAGAAAGAATGCGAGGACAAAATAAATCTATATAATTTTATGTTTGTAGTTTATTTAGAATATATTTAATTATCCCACAACATAATTTTATATCCACTTGGGGAGCAGTTAAACAGTTAATTAGGAACAATCAAAGCTGACTTTCATACAAATTTTTTGCACCATTACTCAAGTCACACAATCCTTCATAAATCCTTTTAACAATCTTATTTTCTACCAAAAAAAATATATATATTGTTATTATTATTAGTATCATTATTATTATTATTATTAATGTTGAAAAGAGCTGAGAATAATTTCAGGTTTTTTAGGGGGGATAAGTTAAAAGAACACAATTTTTTGTTACATTTGTTACAGTTACATTTATTTGTTACATTTATATTATTTTCATCAAGCTTTTGAATGTTATAGTATTGTATATTGTTATTGAAACTTCATAATATTTCACTTGATTATAAATTTAGTCAGGAATTATAGTTTGGAAAAAGTTTAACTAGTAAAATGTTTGCACGTTATGTGAAAACTAGTAGAAGTATATAAATAAATAAAAAGAGACTTACTCATGTTTATGATCTCTGCTGAATAAAGTGCTTCATTCTTTTTTTTCTGAGGAAATCCATTTCTCAAATCCTCAACCACATCACATCTTTTTGGGGTGAATTATGTCTTATTCCTCTCATCGTGAAGCAAACAATAAAATAAAAACTTGAACAGTCTCGCTGCTTTTTCTTCTGTGTGGGCGTATTCAAGCCGCGCGCTTCAGTTTGAATCTGAATAGCGCTGGGGCGTGGTCACATTAGATATAATGAAGTGAGACATGAAAAATGGACATCGCGTTGTTTTCATATGGATTACTTTATCACAGAATATCTGACACTTGTTTAGTTTAAAAGTAGACATGTCAAGCTTTCTATATCTCTCTCTCTCATGTCTCTTTGGAGTATTGAGTATTCATGGAGTTAAAGTTCATTTTAAATGATGTGTTTGTAAATGAAGATCAGCGCAGAAAAAGGCTGCAGACAGCACACCTTGTTTGTTATCTTTATTTTATAAGTGCATAAAGTTTTGTTGTAATTATGTCTGTATCCAAAAAAAAGTAGACCCCAATTTAAGTACTTTAAGTTCTTTTCGGGATTATCAGGAGAAAATGACTCATAACGCGTATCCGCGTTAATCGACTCCAGAGGGTTAATCTAGATTTAAACTGCAAGAGTGTGTCTGCCTCCCGAACAATGTTAGGTAGGTTATTCCAGAGTTTAGGTGCCAAATAGGAAAAGGAGGATACCGGCTCTACATGAAGGCTATAGAACCTCGCGAACGCCCAGCCCACAGCTCTAAAAATATCTGTCAACGAGGCGCCACAAGCCAGCGCCCAGGAAGATGCAACACTTCTAATTTAGTGAGCTTGCAACCTGAATGGGCAGGGCACACCCTGATCCTGATAAGCCAGGGTTATGGCATCCACAATCCAGTGGGCCATCCTCTGCTTAGAGACAGCACTCCCCTTCTGCCAGCCTCTGTAAGAGACAAAGAGCTGGTCTGAGGTCCTGAAGCTTTGTGTCCGGTCTACGTAGCACCTTAATGCTCGGACGGGACAAAGCACAGCCAGGGCTGGGTCTGCCTCCTCCAGGGGCAGCGCTTCCAGGTTCACCACTTGGTCTTTGAAGGGTGTAGTGGGAACCTGGTGGGAAGGATTTAACCTCCTGGCCCCTCTAAGGAACCTGACGATGAGGTCATGCTTACCCAAAGACTTCCCATTTACGGGGTCTTGGTACGCACCAATAGCGGCAACCTGGACTTTGAGGGTGGAGGGAGACAGCCTTCGCTCCAGCCCTTGCTGCAAAAAGGAAAGCACGGCCGCAATCAGGCATCTTTAGGGGTCTTGGCGAGAAGCACACTACTCAACGAACAGGTTCCACTTCAAGGCGTAAGCGTGTCTTGTAGACGGTGCTCTTGCCGAAGTGATGGTGTTTACCACCTCCTGGGGTAGGTCAACTAGAACCTCCGCGTCCCGTCCAGGGACCAGACATGGAGTTTCCAAAGGTCTGGATGCGGGTTTCAAATGGTGCCCCATCTCTGAGTCAGTAAATCCCTCCTCAGAGGAATCAGCCAAGGAGGGGCTATCGAGAGGAGCACTAGCTCGGGGAACCAGGTCCGAGAAGGCCAATATGGCACTACTAGCAAGACTTGCTCCTCGTCCTCCCGGACTTTGCACAGTGTCTGTGCGAGAAGGCTCACTGGCAGAAACACATACTTGCGTAGGCCCCGCGGCCAGCTGTGTGCCAGTCCGTCCGTGCTGAGAGTTCCCTCGGTCAGGGAGTAGAACAACTGACAGTGACAAGTCTCTGGAGAAGCAAACAGGTCTACCTGAGTGGCTCCGAACCGCCTCCAAATCAGCTGGATCATCATGGGATGGAGTCGCCATTCTACTGGGAGCATTGCTCGAGACAGCTGGTTGGCTTTACGATTGAGCAGGCCCGGAATGTGAACAGCACAAAGTAACCTCAGAACCTTCTGATTCCAAAGGAGTAGGTGGTGGGCGAGTTGCGACGGGAGCGCATGAGAAAGAGTCAGTCTTTTGTTCGTTATCTGACTCGGCTCAGTGTTCATCTTCAGTTCTCTCTTCACAGAGCAGTTCAGTCAGTGTACTGTTTGAGTAAATGAATTACTCCAGGATATTGGTTTGTTTGAACTCAGAGGGAGTGTCAGCCACATTAAAAAAGTTAACAGCTTAAGTCATTTGTAGATTAATGCGCAATGGAGACGCGAACTGTTTAAAACGATTTAGTTCTATTTGGTGAACTGGTTCAAAAAGATCCGGTTAAATCGAATGATTTATTTTTCACTTTTTTTTTCACTTTTTTTTTTTTCACTTTCATTTTTTGCGAACCGGATATCACAAATTGCTTTTTTAATTTATTTTTATATAAATATTTTTTATTTTCAACCTTGTACATAATGTACAAATGAAAACAAAGAAAAACAAACAATACAACCATACTACTACAAAATGTAAATAAAAAAAAATAAATAAAAAAATAAAAATATAAAACAAAAACAACGGGGGATAGACTAATATAAACAAGACCTAATCATACATGAATTGTTACAAAGAGAACAATAATTATACATTATTCAGACTGAGTAAATCCACAAAGGGCTGCCATATAAATTGAAATTGGCGGTGAGATTTGGACTCTAAGGACCACATCCTTTCCAATTGTATGAAGTGAAACAGTTCACTTAAACACACTTTGAACGATGGAGGGTCCGGAGATTTCCAGTTTAAAAGTATAATTTTTTTCACAAGAGTTATGACCATCAATAGAGGTCGTTGCTGAGATCTTGGAAGAACATTCAATGACTCAGAGGATCTGAAAATTGCAAGACTATGGTCCGGTTTAATCTCTTTTTGAAAAACTTTTGAAAAAAAAAATCTAATATAGCAGTCCAAAAATTAAACCGTTTGTGACAAAACCAAATCATGTGTGACAAAGAACCCTCCTCTGATTTACATCTGTTGCAAATTGGAGAGATAGAATTATATATCTTACTCAATTTCTCAATTACTCAAAACTGCCAGTAAGATAGAACCCTGGCATTTGCTGACCAATAATAATATTTAAAGACTGGGAGTCCTAGCCCTGCCATCTGAGTGTGTTTCTGTAGGTGCGCTTTTGCTATTCGGGGAGTCTTGTAAGCCCAAATAAATGGTAAGATGATAAGAGTCCACAAGCTTGAAAAAAGATAAAGGTAAATTAAAAGATAAAGGCACATTTTGAAAAAGGTAGAGGAACTGTGGTAAAATAAAATTTTTAATTGCGTTAATTTTGCCAATCATAGATCATAGATAGTGGAAGGAGCCTCCATCTTGCTATGTTATCTTTTAACTTGTCAATTTTAGCCAAAAATTTTTATTTAAATATTTGTTTGGGGTTCTTTGGTATCACAATTCCAAGATATGTAAAGTGGTCTGTGACAATTTTGAAAGGCGATGGATCAATCTGGCTGGAATTTGTGTGTCGATCCAGTGATATGAACTCACTTTTGGACCAATTAATGGTATACCCAGAGATTTTACCGAAAGCATTAATATAATCAAGCAGATAGGGAACTGAATTGACTGGATCAGAAAGATATATTAATAGATCATCAGCATATAGACTAACCAAAGCTTCATCCTTTCCTATGCTTATTCCATGTATATGTGGGTGACTTCTAATCCCTACTGCTACGGGTTCCAATGCAATATAAAAAAGAAGAGGAGAAAGGGGGTCTCCTTGTCTAACTCCTCGATGCAACTCAAAAGACTTAGATTTGATAGAGTTTGTTAAAATGGATGATCGAGGACATAAATATAGAATTTTTACCCACTAGATGAGACGACTCCCAAACCCAAATCGCTCAAGTGCTTTTAGCATAAATGGCCATTCTATTTGGTCAAAAGCCTTTTGGGCGTCTAGTGAGAGGATTGCTCCTGAAGCTTCCTTATCACGCTTTTTATATTGAATATTGAGAAGTAGACGCACATTGCAAAAGGAAAAACGACCTGGTATAAACCCAGTTTGGTCTGGGTGTACTATTTCTGAGATATGCTTTCCGAGTCTAATTGCTAAGACTTTTATTATCACCTTCTGATCAAAGTTAAGAAGCGATATAGGTCGATAATTGGCCGGGTCCGTGTCGTCTTTTCCTTTCTTTAAAAGAACACAAATATTGGCCTCATATAATGAGTTGGGGAGTCTGCCATTTTCATAGGAGTCATTAATCATTCTTAAAAAGTATGGAGCTAGTTTTGAAGAGAAGGCTTTATAAAATTCACACCCAAAGCCATCTGGGCCTGGTGCTTTGCCCGACGGGAAAGTCTTGATGGCCTCTAATATCTTCCCTTCAGAAAACACGCGTTCTACAACCCGAAATCCGGAAAAGTTGGGACGTTTTTTATATTTTAATAAAATGAAAACTAAAAGACTTTCAAATCACATGAGCCAATATTTTATTCACAATAGAACATAGATAACATAGCAAATGTTTAAACTGAGAAAGTTTACAATTTTATGCACAAAATGAGCTCATTTCAATTTTGATTTCTGCTACAGGTCTCAAAAATAGTTGGGACGGGGCATGTTTACCATTGTGTAGCATCTCCTTTTCTTTTCAAAACAGTTTGAAGACGTCTGGGCATTGAGGCTATGAGTTGCTGGAGTTTTGCTGTTGGAATTTGGTCCCATTCTTGCCTTATATAGATTTCCAGCTGCTGAAGAGTTCGTGGTCGTCTTTGACGTATTTTTCGTTTAATGATGCGCCAAATGTTCTCTATAGGTGAAAGATCTGGACTGCAGGCAGGCCAGGTTAGCACCCGGACTCTTCTACGACGAAGCCATGCTGTTGTTATAGCTGCAGTATGTGGTTTTGCATTGTCCTACTGAAATAAACAAGGCCTTCCCTGAAATAGACGTTGTTTGGAGGGAAGCATATGTTGCTCTAAAACCTTTATATACCTTTCAGCATTCACAGAGCCTTCCAAAACATGCAAGCTGCCCATACCCTATGCACTTATGCACCCCCATACCATCAGAGATGCTGGCTTTTGAACTGAACGCTGATAACATGCTGGAAGGTCTCCCTCCTCTTTAGCCCGGAGGACACGGCGTCCGTGATTTCCAACAAGAATGTCAAATTTGGACTTGTCTGACCATAAAACACTATTCCACTTTGAAATAGTCCATTTTAAATGAGCCTTGGCCCACAGGACACGACGGCGCTTCTGGACCATGTTCACATATGGCTTCCTTTTTGCATGATAGAGCTTTAGTTGGCATCTGCTGATGGCACGGCGGATTGTGTTTACCGACAGTGGTTTCTGAAAGTATTTCTGGGCCCATTTAGTAATGTCATTGACACAATCATGCCGATGAGTGATGCAGTGTCGTCTGAGAGCCCGAAGACCACGGGCATCCAATAAAGGTCTCCGGCCTTGTCCCTTACGCACAGAGATTTCTCCAGTTTCTCTGAATCTTTTGATGATGTTATGCACTGTTGATGATGAGATTTGCAAAGCCTTTGCAATTTGACGTTGAGGAACATTGTTTTTAAAGTTTTCCACAATTTTTTTACGCAGTCTTTCACAGACTGGAGAGCCTCTGCCCATCTTTACTTCTGAGAGACTCTGCTTCTCTAAGACAAAGCTTTTATAGCTAATCATGTTACAGACCTGATATCAATTAACTTAATTAATCACTAGATGTTCTCCCAGCTGAATCTTTTCAAAACTGCTTGCTTTTTTAGCCATTTGTTGCCCCCGTGCCAACTTTTTTGAGACCTGTAGCAGGCATTAAATTTTAAATGAGCTAATAAAGTGGATAAAAGTGTAAAATTTCTCTGTTTAAACATTTGCTACGTTATCAATGTTCTATTGTCAATAAAATATTGGCTCATGTGATTTGAAATTCCTATAGTTTTCATTTTATTAAAATTTAAAAAACGTCCCAACTTTTCCGGAATTCGGGTTGTAGTTACTCTTTTGCAATTTTATCTAACTGAGGAAGATTAAGACTGTCAAAATAACCTTCATTGCTGCATTGCATTTTGAAGTATACAGATCAGAGTAAAAATCCCTAAAGCATTCATTAATTTTTTCTGGATTTTTTATCTCAGATAAGTGTGAAGTGACATTCAGCCAAGTACGGTGACCCATACTCAGAATTTGTGCTCTGCATTTAACCCATCCGAAATGCACACACACAGAGCAGTGAACACACACACACACACACACTGTGAGCACACACCCGGAGCAGTGGGCAGCCATTTATGCTGCGGCGCCCGGGGAGCAGTTGGGGGTTCAATGCCTTGCTCAAGGGCACCTAAGTCGTGGTATTGAAGGTGGAGAGAGAACTGTACATGCACTCCCCCCACCCACAATTCCTGCCGGCCCGGGACTCGAACTCACAACCTTTCGATTGGGAGTCCGACTCTCTAACCATTAGGCCTCGACTTCCCGCAGATGTGTTTGTCTTAATTTGATGAATTGGTTGCTTTGCTTGCTCAGCCCTTAATTGTCTTGCTAATAAAGTTTCTGGCTTATCGCCTAATTCAAAGTGTTTTTGTTTCAATTTAAGGAAAAGATTCTCAATTCTTTTGCCCAAAATTTAATTATATTCATATTTTAAATTCAGAATCTTATTGTAATCTTCTTGTAATCAGGAGATTCTACATGCCTGTTCTAATGATGTGAGTAAATTTTCAATTCTCAAAAGCTTGCTATTTCTATTTCTCTTACTAGCAGTTTCAAAAGCAATAATATGTCCCCTTATGACCGCCTTAAGAGAATCCCATAAAGTTGAATCATAGACTTGGCCATTGTCATTATTCATGTAGAAATCATCCAGTTTGGCGTTAATGTAGCTTTCAAAAGCTGGGTCTTTAAGTAAGTAAAGGTTGAATTTCCAATGATAGCTTGAGCGTAACAGGACTTTATTAATCTGAAGTGTAATGGGGCTATGGTCTGATATCAGAATGTTATGGTACCGTTTATCAGTTATTCTGTGTATCAGTATTCAGAAGTAACTAAAAAACGGTCAATCCTAGTGTAAGATTTATGAACCTGTGAGTATAATTAGTATTCCTTTTCTGCTGGGTGTTGCAACCTCTAAATATCTACTATGTTCCTTTCCTCAATCAATCTATTGAGGATCTGCACTGAGGTTATACTCGGAGGTGGATTTGCGGATGAACGGTCTAAAACGGATCTAAATAACAATTGAAATCACCGCCGATAATTACATTTACACACCCAGATGGTATTAGATCAAAAACCTTTAAAAAAATTGAGGGTCATCAATATTAGGACCATATATATTTAACATTGTGATTTGCAGAGAGCTTTCCCTGAAATCATGACATATCTGCCATGAGAGTCCACAGTCATCGAATCAAGCTGAAATTAAATACCCTTGCGAAGTAGAATTTCTACCCCCCGGCCTTGCTGTTGAAAGGAGCCTGATATACATGAGAAATCCAGTTTGCTTAAGTTTATGCTCTTGCCCTACAGCTAAATGTGTTTCCTGTAAAAATAAGATGTCTGCATTCAAAGATTTGAGATAGGTAAACACCTTGCCTCTTTTAATGGGATGGTCAAGCCTTTTAACATTCAAAGATGCCAAAGTTAAGATAGGATTTCCTCTATTAGTTGTATCGTTCCCTTTCATTCAACTTTTGTATCACAGAGAAAGAGCATAATACCATTCCCCCTCCCTCCCATAAAAACAAAACAAAACAAAAAAGGCAAAAAACAAAACAAACCGAAGCATTATGGCTCCCCCTAATGACTAGAGTACGCTATACTAGAAGCAAAGAGTTAAATTTCACTAACACGCACAGTTAAGTAGAACAATCAGCATAAGAGAAAAAGAGAAAAAAAAATTGGTAAGACAGGATATGCAACTCCACAACCGAATCTTATCTGGAAAAAGATAATATACACTTACAGTCTCTATCCAAACTCCATAGCACTACACATCAACAATTATTCTTGATCCGTTTCAGCGATTTGTCTCAGCTCTTTGTCTATGTATAGCTCTGCGTCCGTGGGAGATGTAAATATTCCTGTATTTCCATTATGGGTGATGCAAAGCTTGGCAGGGAAGGGCAGAATATGATGCACGTTAAGCTCTCTTAACATTTGCATCGCTTCGTTGAAGCTCCGGCGTTGTTCCATTACTTCAGCCGTATAATCCGGAAAAAACAGCACTTTATGCCCCTGGTATTCAAGCTGGCGTCCCTGTCGAAGACGCAAGATATGCTCCTTGTCTTGAAAGTAATGTATTCATGCGATTAGTGTGCGCGATTTGGTTCCCTCCGGGGGCTTTGGCTGTGGTACACAGTGTGCACGATCAATGATTGGGGGATCAGAAAAGTCTTTGAAAAGCTGCTTGATCAGCTCCACCACGAACTCAGTTGGCCTTTCTTTTTCAGCTCCTTCTGGTATACCAACAATTCTGATGTTATTACGGCGCGATCGGCCCTCGAAATCGTTGAGCTTAGACTTAAGCATCTTGTTCTCTTTGTTTAAAGTGCCTAGGGAAGTTTTCAGGGAGATGATACAAGTTACATGGTCACTGGCCTGCTCTTTTATCATCTCGACACTTTCCCTTAACTCTCAATGTGCCGTTTGTATGGTTCGAAGAGTCTCTTCAAGTTTATCGAATTTCTCATCAAAGGCACTGATGATCTTTTCCGAAATCTTCTCCATCAACCGCGACATGTCTTTTTCTTCCAGCATGGGACCTGCCGTTTGGTCAGCCATCGCCATGTTGTCAGAGGCCTCAGGTTCCGGCTGAAGGGGTTTAATGCCCTGGCGTTGTTTTTTCGTCGGCATTGACAAGGTTTAAGTTTCAGGTGCAGTACTATGATTATCAAGCTAACCTTTTAGCCCATTTAAAAACAGAATAGAGATATTTATAGTACAATTTTATCGACTCGGCTGTGGAGAAGACCGCAAACACGTGTACCTCCTACGTTGCTCCATAGCACCCCTCATCACAACTGACCCTCTGATGTCACATGGACTACTTTGATGTTTTTCTTACCTTTCTGGACATGGACAGTAGACCATACACACAGTTTCAATTGGAGGGACTGAGAGCTCTCGGACTAAATCTAAAATATCTTAAACTGTGTTCTGAAGATAAACGGAGGTCTCACTGGTTTGGAACGACATGAGGGTGAGTTATTGATTACATAATTTTGATTATTGGGTGTATTAACCCTTTAAAGGAATTTTGGTTTGCGAGTAATTTTATAAAATGGATTTCAGTTTTATACAGGGATATTTAACAAAAGTTTTAAGATCCATAAGACAGGGGTGTCCATTGTCGACACAGTTGTACTCTTTGGTGGCAGAACCTTTAGGGCTTTTAGTAAATAGAGAAAAAAGAATAAATGGGATACAAATGGAAGAGGGAGAAGAATTAAAGAAAATATTTCAATATGCTGATGACACGACAATTGTGTTGAAAATGTAGAAAGTGTTAAAAGAGTGATGGAGAAAACAAAACTGTATTGTGAGGGTTCCGGTGCAAAAATAAATGAAGAAAAAAACATATACATGAAGTTTGGAAGGGCGATATTTTTACAGGGGTCTGTAAGTTTATGGAGGTGCAAGAAATACAAATTTTAGGAGTAGTTGTAGCAAAGAATGAAAAGGAGGCTATGGACAGTATGTGGGAGGAGACGGTGGGAGGGATGGAAAGAAGATTGATTTTCTGGAGAAGCAGGTTTTTAAGTTTAAAGGGGAAAATTTTAGTTGTAAACATGCTAATTTTATCTAGAATGTGGTATACTTTACATGTGATGCCATTGCCAGACTGGGTTTTTAAGAGAATAAAGAAATTAGTTTTAGAATTTTTATGGGACAAAAAGCCTCCAAGAATTGCATATTTTACAGTGATAGGGAAACCGGGGGAGGGAGGGATGGGTTTGGTTGACGAAGAACAAAAAATGAAAAGCATTAGGGTAAAGGTGGTAAGAAAATATTTTGATTATACGAACAGAGCAGAGTGGAAGAGATTGATGGGTTTTTATTTAAACAAATGTGGGAATTTTGTGGGGGAAAACGTTGAAGCTTAAGAATTGGATGATGGAGGGGATCCCACGATTTTACAAAGAGGTTTTAAGTGCTTGGAGGCTTTTTTTAACAGAGGTAGATTTTATTCCGGAGGGGAGGGAAATGATTTTAAATCAACAAATAAAGATGCAAGAGCATGACATCCATTTAAGAAGTGGTTGCAAGCGGGGTTTGTAAAGGTGAGGGATGTTTTATGGGAATTTAAAAAGGGATTTTTACCACTTCAAGTGATCATAGATGCAATGGATGAGGAGAAGGAGGACTTTAAAGTAAATGTTTTAAAAAGACAATTTGAACAAGTAAAAAAAGCAATCCCAGGAAAATGGCTGGATGAAATTATTAAGGTGGGAGAAAAATAAAATAAAATGACCGTATTTTTAAAATGTAGAGACAATATGGTGAATTTTAATTTGGGTTCTGTTAAAATGTTTTATGTTTTTTTTTTTTTATAAATGGAGTTTTAAAAAAAACCTCTTGCCAATCAGTTATGGATAAGGCATTTTAATGAAATTGAAGAGAAATATATCTGGAAGAACATGACATGGGAATGGTTGGATGTGGATTTAGAAAGTTTTGATTATTTTGTTAGACAAAGTGTGATTTTTACGGAAATTAGATGTGTGCTATGCAGAAAGAAACTAATGCCCAATGCAGAGTTTGTAAAAAAGAAGATAAAGGAATTCTACATTTGTTTTTATTCTGTGAGAAGTTGAGCACATTTTTTTTTAAATGAATTAAAGGAAATAATCAAAGACTTTGGGAAAAAGATGTTGGGAATGTCAGAGAATTCAGCAAAAAAGAAACTAATTAATTTGTTTTTATCTTGACCAAAAAAGCAATAAGGAAAAGAAGGAAAGTAGTCAAAAACAGTTTTTCACTAATTATCTAATAATCTTGCAAAAAATAAATAAATAAATGAATAAATAAATAAATAAATAAACTATGCTAGTTCTGAGAATCTAGGCCGGTTTGGTTTAGTTTCGGTTTGGGCCTGGTTAGTACTTGGATATGAGACAGCCTGGGAATACCAGCTGCTTTAAGCTTTTGGGTTTTCTTTCCTACTTATATAATGTACAGGGGTGCGTTCTCCGAAACTATCTTAACGCTACGTCGTTCTTAAGTTGTACCTTAAGAAGTACCTTATCGTTAATACGTGGTTTCCGAAACCTTCTTAGTTAAGTATACCTTCTGTAAGTCATGCGTTCGTAAGGTTGGTCTGGAGCGCTCTTAGCTATACCTTATCGCTGCTGACGGTTCATACCGCTAGTGGCCACCACTATGCAAAAAGATTTTTTACATCGCAGTTTAATTACACATAGAAAATTTTATATGAACATTTAATATAAAATCTGATTTAGTAATAAAATTACATTTTTACTTTACTTTAAAATTATACACATAAAATACTTAAGTTGTTATAGCCTACACCCAGTGTATGGAAGTGTTTTCATTAATAAAGTTTCCATACACTAATGGTTGTTAGCTTTTTTAATTACTATCCTAAGGCACATCAGCTGGCGAACCATTTGACAGAAAAGGCTTAGGAGTCTATATAAAGAAAGATTAGTTTACACAAACTTTATAGCTATGGCAGCGAGACAGCGAGTACTTGTTTTAAATCAAAGACGGCGGCGTCCGCGGAGCCAGTTAGTGTATGTCAACTACTTTATAAGAGAGAACATTTTAGTCCACTGACTACCATGTCAGAAGAGACCATTGTAAAACATTTTGCCTGCCACGGGAGCAAATTCTGCAGCTCTTGCATCTTGTTGGCCCAGATTTGTCAAGACAAACTCGACGGAGCTACCCCCTCAGCCCCGAAATTCAGCTGCTGGCGGCTCTTCGTTGTTATGCCGTGGTGGAGTTTTCTGGAGGTTGTTGGGGATGGATATGGGCTGAGTAAGACCTCAGTGTGGCTGGGCGATCTCTTTTTGCGGACTTTTTTCCCCGACATAGTGAATGTCGGTATGTCTCTCATGTTTGCGCTTTTATTGAGGAAATCATCCAATTACACAAATGAGCGATTTACGCCAATAATGTGATACGGCTGGTGGATAATCAGCATACGTTGTGGAGAACATTAACACACTTATGGCCGTGAGGGTTTGGGATTGTACACTTGCTAAATTATAAACACATACTCGTATTTATTTCTGCATGTACTTATTTCAATAAGCCCCAATAAATGCAGTTTGTACTATTTCTAAAACGCTTCTTTATAAAGAACATTGTTTTCTCAATACTTTACCTTTACCGCTGTGAAGGAAAGAGCGCACAATCGATCATCGAGGCGTTGATATCAACTTATTCAGCACCTCCACCATGGACAGCAACTGCTAAGGTCGAACTTAAGAAGGTTTACCTTAAGCAACATCCTAAGGTATAGTTCGGAGAACACACGTAGCAAAGGTGTACCTTTTGAGTATTCGTAGCGCGCTAAGAGACAACGTTATCGGAGAACGCACCCCTGGCCATTAGAATGGCTGATCTTTAAATAGCCCTCTCTTTGCAGCAACCTTCGCTTACGGCCATACCAACCTGGCTATGCCCAATCCCCTAACCATTATAAAATTTAAAGTAAGAGTTAAAGTAAGAGTTAATTTAAAAACGTGGGATAGTTTTAGGCTGCAGTAAAAATGTAAAAGAAAGACCTTTACACAAAGCCTTACTGCATACTATGTCATTAAACAGTCATTAATATATATATATATATATATAAACAAAACAGAATAAAAATATTAAATGTTCTAATCCGTGTGTGTGTTCCTATATATATATATATATATATATATATATATATATATATATATATATATAAGGGGTGTAACAATACGCATATTCGTATTGAACCGTTCGGTACGAGGCTTTCGGTTCGGTACGCTTTACGCATTATGGACCGAATGGTTCGTTGGACTAATTAATTATATTTGGAAAAAAACATTTGTGAAATATAATGATATGCGTTCAACAAGGTAGCCCAATAACCCAAACGAGGTAACAGGCAACACCCCTGACACCCCTGAAGAAGAAAAAACCACCAACTTATATGTTTATGTTAGGCTACTCAGTCAGGCGCTCGCTCACTCAGTATGCGCTGAAGGCTCGTTGCAAAATGGCCAATGCGTTTAACAGACCAGAAATAGAAGATCCTCCAATAACCAACAGGTCTGGTGTTTGGGTGCACTTTGGATTCCCTGTAAGCTATAATGGTGATGGCAAGAGAGTGGTGGATAAAAAAACAACGATATGTCGCATCTAGGGTACACCAGCGGGAATAAAAAAAAAAAAAAAAAACACCAGCGGGAATACTTGAAACATGTCAACTCATTTACGCCGACATCACCAGTGTGTCAGTATCTGGGAAAAGATGAAAAAAAGGAGAAACATACACACAACAAACTATCCCCGCAGCATTTAGACAGACATTTCCAAAGGATTCAAACAGGGCAAAATACATCACCAAAGCGATTGGTACATTTACGTTAAAGCCGCGGATATGAGACCTTACTATTTACCATTCATTCTATCATCACCATTATAGCTTACAGGGAATCCAAAGTGCACCCAAACACCAGACCTGTTGGTTATTGGAGGATCTTCTATTTCTGGTCTGTTAAACGCATTGGCCATTTTGCAACGAGCCTTCAGCGCGTACTGAGTGAGCGAGCGCCTTACTCTGTAGTGGAAAACGTAGGTTTTAAGAACATGCTTAATGTAATTGAGCCCCGTTACAATATTCCTTCACGAGCCCATTTCAGACAGACCGTAATTCCTGCTTTGTTCCAAAAAACATAAGCCCTATAGAGAACGAATTGAGTAAAAACACACTCAATATAAAGAGTTATAGAGTTCCATATAAAAAATATAAAAGTATATAAATATATAAATATAAATCTTTGTATTTGTTCATAACTACTACAATAATATAACATTTTCATTTTTTTTTATAAGGAGCTGTTTTTGTTTTATACAGTATGCTGCTAAGAAAACACCATAAAAGATGGGTAAAGAATAGCTCCATCATTGTTCAATGTAAAAAAAAAAGAAAAAAAAATACTTTGTTAGTTTTAATAAATAAAACATTTTTTAAAAATCAAGTGACACCAGTGTATCGTATCGAACCGAACCGTGAATTTTGTGAACCGTTACACCCTAATATATATATATATATATAGGAACACACACACAAGGATTAAAAAATATATATATTTTCATTCTGGTTTGCTCTTAGCAATAATAAATAAATAAAATCCTTCAAGTTCCATATGAGGAATGAAATGAGAACGGTCCAGCATTAAGACCGCACTAACAGCAATAATTCTTATTAACTGCTATTGTTCTTGATTTTTCAAACTATCTCCAATTATGCCTTAACTGTGTGAGCAAAAATTGAGTATGGTATATTTCAGCTGTTTTATGCTCTGGTGCCTCACGCGCACATGTTCACTGTAAACAGCGCAGTTCAGCATGAGCAGCGGTCTACTGTGGCATATTTTTGCTCATTATAATATTTTTCCGTCGATACTGAAACACACGTGAACCACAAAGCCTATTTTACCTAATAAATAATAGTTTAGCTGCAAATACGCAACATCACGAATATGGAAACATTTGGATGTGTCCAGAATGAGAGAGGTAAACCCAACAGGTAGCCTAAGCTAAGTGGATACTGTATATCAATTTATTTTATTTTATTATTTATTTCGTGTTTATCCCATTTTTTTTCATTGAATATGAAAATTTAAGAATAAAAAAAAATCCTCCTACCCCCTAAAAATTCTCTTCACATTCACTTGTGCGCTCTTGCGCAATACCTTCCTCTCGCGTTGCTCAATTGCGGACGACGTAAAAGTGTTTGATATAAAGGTTGCTGTCCCATTTTATACATGCATTTGTTAATAAAAAAAAAAATCGAATTATTCTGTTAGTTTCATGATAACATGCAATCAAGGTCTTCTGTTATATAGGCTATATTTAATATTCACTGTGGCATTTTCACCCGTTTAAACTTAAAATTCCATGAGATTTTAAATTCAGTTTAATAGTATTAAAAATTCTGATTTAAACTAGTATAAAAATGCATTAAATTGCTTAAATTATTTCTATAAGTTAAAGTAGCCAACCTTAAAAATGTGTAGTCATGACTTTTTCATCGTATTTTTTTTTACAGTCTGATAACAAGCTGTATTCGTTTTCCTTTTTTTATTATTATTTTTGTTTTAGTTTATTGAAAATAAATTGGCTAAAATAGAAGCAGACACGTTTAAATTAAAACAACCACAAAAACATGACTAGTCTTAAGGGAAATATAGGTTTTATTATTTTTATCAATCGCAGATCTCACAGACGAACGTCTTAATATGATCGCACATTAGAAATGTTTGGTGAGATAAAATGTGCACGATAACATTAAGTAAATCTCTTCGCCATCGTCATTCTTTATTATTAAGCAGGAGTTTACGTACAGTTAATGCGTGTGCGTGCTCCGTGCTCGTTGTGGTGTGTGTGTATGTGTGTGTGTGTGTGTGTGTGTGTGTGTGTGTGTGTGTGTGACTGACAGACACCCTCCGCGGCACGCATTAGAGATCTCGCAGATCTCACAAACTCTGATTTATTTTTTAGCGTTAAAAAAAAAAAAAAAAAAAAAAAACATGCAGCAAACAGAGAGTAGGTGATGAATCCGTTAAAATGCAACTGTAGACGACTTATATATTTTTTCCTCTGACAAACTTAATTTATTTTTTAGCGTGTTTAAAAAATAAAATAGACATAAAGCAAATGAAAATAGGCGATAAATCTGTTAAAATGTTATACTTCAGAGCAGAGTCTGGGCCTAATATAGGCTATCCAGGTTTTTTTTTTCTTTCATTGCATCTGAAAATTACATTCATAAAATGCATAACGTTTCTGGTTTTTGGATTTGTACTTCAATATAATGAGCTCTAAGTTTAATAGCCCTAGACTGGTTCTCTCTCTCTCTCGCTATTTAACAGCATTAGCTCAATGAAATACGTCTTCCTTCAGGTAGAATGAATGTTTTCCTGCTTGCTAAATGTTGGTCTCATGATCAATAAGTTGTATTCGCCTCAATCTGATTCAGTAAAGTCAAACTGCAGACAGTGAAGCTGCATCACTGAGCACGAGTCCCGGTGCTGTAAGGCCGGAACAGAGGATTCCGCTTGGTCTGAAAGCCTACCTCAAACATCCATGATCACAAATAACAATGATTTTGATAAAATAATTATTAATTATTAATTGATGATTTGTTATTATCATTATGGTCTTGTGAAAATATATATATACGGATAAAAAGCTAAATATTTTCATTTCATTTTCATTTCGGTTCATTCTTGGTTTAAAAAAAAAAATCTTCAGATTCCATATGCAGAGCGAAATGGGAACGGTCCAGCATTTAGCAATAATTATTATTAACTCTGTTTTTATTCTTGATTTTTTCAAACTACTAACACTTTACATTTTTGAATTATGCCTTATGTGTGTCCAAAAATTGAGTATTTTCTGTTTTAGCTGTTTGTTCGCGCTGGTGTCTCGTGCACACAGGGCCGGCACGTGCCTATAGGCGAACTAGGCAGCCGCCTAGGGCGGCAGCTCAGCCAGCGCTTAAATTCATCTGTGAAAAAGGGATGAAATCAATTTTTCCAAATGTTTTTCTAGCATTGAGAGTGCATCTCACTTTCACTGTGATCTCTGGAGAACGCGGTTTCTCAAAGCTTAAACTGATTAAAAATTATCTCCGACGTACAAGTTAAACTGGAGGATGCAATCAAAGCGTTTGTCGCTGCGAAAGCCCGACCCAGCTTGTTGTGTGAATGTGTGTTTGTGTGTATCAGTCAAGAAAAAATCGAAACCTCCAGTACTTATGAGCTAAAAAGTTGTGTGCATATGTTTAGTTTTATTCTATAATAATATGAGCTGCGAGAATATAATGAATACAAAGAGTAGTGCTTGTTTCAGCCCAGTAACACACCGTTCCTCAGAGCCAAAACACAGACCGAATTCTGTTCAGCTGGAGGGGGTTGGGTTTTGGGGTTAGTTATGTGTGGCTTGTGGGGGTGAGATAAAGGTGTGAATTGCTCTTTCATATGGACAGTGTCTTATGAGGCTTTCAAAGTTGCTGAACCGGTTTATATGACTGTTGTTTTGGTTAGACAAAAAAATGTTCTGTCCCCAAGTAAGATTTTTCTAGTTCTAGTCGTTCATTTGTTATATTCAACTAATCAGAGGTTTATATAAAAATTACATAATCAAATCTTAATATATTCTGCGCTCAAGCACATCCATTAAGTTTGCCACAAAGTAAATGAAGTAGCCTAATAATTGTGAAAAATGAGACATTTTAATTATTTATTAATAAACAAATGTTTTCTTGTCTGCTGCAAGATGAAATTCACAGTGCTGGCTCTGTCCGACAGAGAAATGCAACATTCACAGATTGTTGAATGTTGAATATTAATGCGCCCTGTCATGAATGCGAATTAATAATTTTTGCACAAATACTTATGAATATGAATATTAATATGAATATGAATAATAATAAATTATTTTTACATGCAATTATTCAAAATGAAACCAAACAAGATTTGTAATGAAGATAAAATAAATAAGAATAAAAGCTGCACATCTACCATCACACCTGCAGTGCAAATCTTGCACATATTTTACACACCTGCATTTAAATGCAGCTGCATTTTTTTTTCCATTAAATAATATGAAAGCAAGTAGGGCTGGGTGATAAATCGATTTTATCAATTAACTCGAATTTGTAATTTACATCGATTTGTTTGAATGAAAATCGGTTTTCTTTTTAACATCCACCGACGCACCACTCAGGCTCCCGTAGTTCAGAGTGGCTCAACCCTCCCCGCGCGTCTGAGACAGAGACACGCCGCCGAGCAGATGATGAGCTGAGCCATGTGATTCTGACTGGAGCCCGTGATATAACTGCATATTCAGCAAGAATTAATGTTAAACATATTTAGCTATGGCTTGATCAGGTTATAATGACTGCAATAGTCGAGCGGGGTGTTAAAGGCTATATGAGTTTGTCTGTTTCTTTTACTGATTATTTTCGGGTTAAAGCATGATTTAAACAGATAAAGCACATTCACACGCAATCGCTTTAGCAATAATGCATTCAAACAAATGTAATCTTACAGTGCTACTACATTATCATCATGCTATTTGATTTTGAAATCTTGAAGAAATTAATCGATCTGTTTAGATAAAATAACTGATAAAAATGTACTGTTATTTTCCTCACAAACAAAATTTGCACAGCTGATGGGCTAGTATTAACAAAAAATAAATAATAATAAAAAATAATATATAATAAATAATAATAATAAAATAAAATAAAGGTCTTTCCAGCATTAAGGTAATAACATCACAGTTGTTTTATCATCTTGTCTCAGTTATAAGTTTATAACTATATTAAAACTTGTTTTGAAAAATGTCTTTGTCATTTGAATATTGATTTTAAAATCGATTTAATTCATAAATCGGATTTTTTTTTTTTTTTAGGCCATATGCTATCGCCCAGCACTAAAAGCAAGTAAAGAAGGCTCCCTTTAAAATCACTTATGTTGTCAGTTAATGGAGCTTTTTTTTACATTGTGTGTATTTTTTTGATTATAATGAGAGAACTTGAGTTTAATCGTGAGGACAGTTTATTAATCCGTCCATTTATTAGAGTTTCAAAGATTTAATCGTGCAGGTTTAATTTGATTCGTTTCTTGTTTTAGGCAAATTAGGCCTAAATAATGGGAACGAAATTATACAGTGCTTCATGTTTAAACATGCAACAATTTCTTAATCAGTTTACAGACAAATGTTTTTTCCCCAATAAGTTAAAGGACAGGTAACGAATAACAAAAATGCATGTTGTTTTATTAACCCTGGAGTCGATTAACGCGGATACGCGTTATGAGTTATTTTCTCCTGATAACCCCGAAAATAACTTAAATTACACTTTCAGTTTTAATCGTACAGATAAAAGCAATACATCAATCGAATCTGTAAAGGGTCTACTTTTTTTGGATACAGACATAATAACAACAAAACTTTGTGCACTTATAAAATAAAGATAACAAACAAGGTGTGCTGTCTGCAGCCTTTGTCTGCGCCGATCTTCATTTACAAACACATCATTAATATGAACTGTAACTCCGTGAATACTCAACGAAGAGACATGAGAGAGATATCTATAGAAAGCTTGACATGTCTACTTTTAAACTAAACAAGTGCCGCCGAAAACAGATATTCTGTGATAAAGTAATCCTTATGAAAACAACAAAATATATTTATATTGTAAATATAAATTAAAATATAGGCATAATATATGAAAATATTGACATTTTGCATATTAATCCATGTAGCCAACCCCCCTAAAATAGGATACCACTTTTAATGCTCTGATGCAAAGTAAACCACAATTTCTTTTGAATAATATAACGCATAATTAATATAATATAAATAATACTGCACACCTTTTAAATGTGTCAAATCTAAAATATGGTTTAATAACATGTAGATTAGAGAAAATATAATCACAGGTTCAGGCACAGGCTTGACATCCTGCTTGAATTCGTTCTAAGAAATGCACATAACTTAATAAGTACCAAACGTTCGTCTGGGATATCAAATATTAAATATTTTAATTACAGTGTTTTTCTTTCATTTTGCCTGACTGAAGCCATCAAATCTAACACATCAGTGAGGCAAAACTGACGTCTATTAGCGAAAATGTGCTTTGATGCGCTTGTTTGATAACTTGTGGTTAAAGCACCACTCAGCGGCCAAAGGCTGCAAATGCACTTTATACCGCCGCCGCGGCGGTACGTGTGGCGGTAAAAAGGGCCTTTTGGATGTCTACTTAGTGTATCTAATAATCTTGAAAAAAAAAACATATATATATATATATATTATGGCAAGCCGTTCAGAAAATAATTATATTTATAATATGAAGTCTGAATATATAGAATGAAAGTCTGAATATATAAAACAAATTTCTGAATATATATGTAATGAAAGTCTGACTATATAGAATGAAAGTCTTAATATGAATGAAAGTCTGAATATATATAGAATGAAAGTCTGAATATATAAAAATAATTTCTGAATATATATGGAATGAAAGTCTGAATATATATAGAATGAAAGTTTGAATATATAAAACGAATGTCTGAAAATCTGATGTTATCAGCACCATATTGTGTTATTCATCTACTATTTTACACATTTTGAGCAATGAGCGAGTCCGCACGAAATTTAGTAGCAGCAATTTTAAGTAATGATCATCTAATAAAATTTGTCTATAAACTAGAGAGAGAAAAAAATAATTCTTAATATCAACTACATTTTACAATAAATTCATTTAGCACAGCTTCCAATTTATAAACAGAAAAGATAACTTAATATAAAGTACATATATATTTAATTGAATTGAATATGTTGATTTTCTTTAATGTTAAGATTTCAGGCACTAGGCAGTTTCCGTCCGGTGGCTCAGTCTATCACCAAAGTTATTCTCCTGCCAGACCATACATCTACACATGTACCAAGGTGTGCCAAGAAAGCTTGACTTTTTGAAAATGGACATATAAAATCTGTCTTAGAATTTGGGTGTGACGGGGATGCCGACAAAGTTATGCAGACTATAACATCAGCCTTCCAGCCAGTTGTGGAGGGATGCAGGTAAATGTTAGCTGTGTTTAATCACATTTATTATTTATTTTATATTTTTGCAGTTATACTAGTTATATTTTGGAGTGTTTGTGCTTTGATAAATATCCCTTGTTGTGATATGTAACAAAATTAACAAAATATTGGATTTTGCCAATACATTATGATTGTAAATATCTAATTCTTTTAAATTTATATTAACTGACCAACTGATATACTGACAGTATAAAAATTTGTATGTGTAGACAAATGGTGTATTGAAACCAAACTTTTCCATGTATTGTTGTGTGGTTTTCTAGCTTCAAAATAAGTTTAATATGCAGTGTGCTTTTTATTTCGTCAGATTACAAATCTTGATGTCGTGCAACAACAAATTAGTGGAGCCATCCCTGACTTCTAAAAAGACTTTAGGTGGAGACCTTCTGAAAAAACATTTTCATCAGAAGTCCATTTATGTCAGGCCCAACATCAACGTCTCTGCGGAACTGTTCATGTTCTCTATTTCAGACTTACCTAACCAGACTTGCTCTCCTGTGCCATCGATCCCACTGTGGTGGTCTTCTGCGCCGCCCTGGTGGGCTCCTGTCCCGACCGCACGGGTGTGGTGGTCTTCTGCGACGCCCTGGTGGGCTTAGAGGGGTGTTAAGAGGGCTGGAGGGAGAAGATGGAGAATAATGGTTTTAAGGTATTTATTTTTATTTCGTTTAATGGTTTTAAGTTGTGTTACTTTTAACGCAAGGGGACTGATGGACATGGGTAAATTTGAAAAGGTGAAAGAAAAAGGCAATGGTGAGGATGTTATTGCTTTGCAAGAAACAAATTGGAAAGAGAGTGTGATCATGGACTATAAAAAGAAATGGGAAGGGGATATTTTATATAACAATGTGGATGGAAGGCTTGGAAGAGGAGTGGTGTTTTTAGTGAGAAAACTCCTGTTTTTATTGCAAGTAAAGTAGTGTATAAAGATAAAATGGGGAAATTTATAGTGGTGGAAGTAAATTATGAAGGACGTGAACTGATTTTAGTGAATGTACATGCACCAAAAGAGGAGAAGGAAAAGAAAGATTTTTTTATGTTCTAAGAAATATTGTAAGCAAGTACAAGGAAATAAAAATGATAGAGGATTTTAACACAGTTTTTAGTAAACAAGACATGGCAGAAGGAATGGTTTTTAAAACTGACAAGGGGAGAAAATAATTAAAAGCTTTAATGGGAGAAAATAATATGATAGATGTGTGGAGAGAGAGAAATTAAAAGAAAAAAGAATCTTCAAGAAGACAAATAGAGGGGCAGTTTGTGTGTGAAACAAGAATTGACTTTATTTTATGATTGAGAAATGTGGAGAAATTTATAGAAAAGATTAGGTATGGAGAAACAAGTTTTAGCGATCACAAGTTTTTATTTTTTTAAATGGACTGGGATAAAGTGCACAGAGGGCCAGTATTATGGGTTTTAAATATAAAAATGTTACAAAATGAAGACTATGTTTTAAAGGTTAAAGAAATTATAGAAAAAGAAAAGGGAAATTAAATGTATGAAGAAGACAAGAGAATATGGTGGGAGAATGTAAAGTTTTTAATAAAAATATTCTGGATTAAGTATTGTAGTATAATACGCAAATACAAAAGATACAAAGAAAAAGAAATAAAGGAAAGTTTGGAAGAGGAAATTGAATAAAGAAAATAAAGATATACAAAAGATAAAAGAAATGGGTGAAAAACTGAAAGAAATAGAGGAAAAAGAATATGAGGGGGCCAGGTTAAGAAGCAAAACTAAATATACTATGGAGGGAGAAAAATGCACAAAGTTTTTTTTTTTGATTTGGAAAAAAAGAGAGGAAAAGCTGAAACAATAAAAGAGATAAGAGGGAAAAATGGGGAAGTTGCAGAAGGGAATGAAAAGATTTTAGAAGAAATAATGAATTTTTATGAAGATCTTTTTAGTGCAAGGGGTGTATAAGAAAACAAAAAAAGGGAATTGTTGAATCAGATAAAAGCAAAAATTTGCAAGGAATATAAAAACGAATGTGATCAAAAAATCAGAGAAGAAGAGATTGAAAGAGCAATACAGCAGCTGAATAAAAAGAAAAGTCCAGGAATAGATGGTTTGGGAAGTTAATTTTAATATATGTTTTAAAGGAATTTTAACCAAGATTTTAAAGGAAGTTTTTAGTGAAATTTTTGAAGAAGAAGTTAATGAATGGGGATGGGGATAACAAAACTGATCTTAAGATTTTAGCGAAGGTTTTAGCAAACAGGTTAAAGGAAGTAATGCCAGAGAGGATCCAGTGCGGCTTGTCTCCAAAAATTTTATTGATGAGGGTCATAAAAGCCATCTGTTCTGGACACCTGTTTGTACATTGTACATTGTTTGTTTGTCTAATTCTCATTAAATTGTTAACTCGCACTTGTTTCCAGCTCCTCCTTCACCCAGTCGTCACAGAACGTTCTCACCACCATGAAAGCAGCGAGCACCAACACTCTCACGGACTTTATGCACCACAGTGTTAAACGCATGGATCAGCAGCAGCAGAGGATCTCGAACACCGGACGCGCTATCCAAGCGCTGGTGGCACAGGTGTCCGAGCTCACCCAGCAGATACATCAGCTCACTTCTCCCACTGCGCTCATCGCACCGCCTGTGCCGCCCGTCCCCCGGGAGACCCCCCAGGATCACTTCCGGCCAGAACCGCGACTTCCGGCGCCAGAAAATTACTCCCGTGAGCCAGCTTTTTGCAGAACTTTTCTGAATAAATGTTCTATGCACTTCGCCTTGCAGCCCGCACCTTCGCCACCGTGGAATCCAAAGTGGCATTTACGCTCACGCTACTGTCGGGCAAGGCCGCCCTATGGGGGACGGCGGTGTGGGAGAATCAACATCCGTGTTGCGCCTCGTTCCACACCCACTCGGAGGAAATGAGGAGGGTATTCGATCTCGTATTCGATCGAGCCGCGGCTGGCAGGGAGGCCGCTCACCAGCTCTCAGACCTTCGCCAAGGAACATCTTCAGTCATGGATTACTCCATTCAATTCCGTACCCTGGCGGCCGTGTGCCAGTGGAACGAGGCAGCGGGATTGATTCCTGCATGGGTTATCCGACCGTGTTCAAAAGGAGATCTACCTCCTCGAGCTGCCCCCCACACTTAATGGTCTTATCTATGGGATTTAAATCCTGCCATGATTCAAAACTGAAAATACAGTTCTGAAAGGTTGAAACTAAGTGTTCGAAAACTCAAAATCTTACAAAAAAAAGTTTTGCAAGATCGAAAAATAAGATTTGCAAGCTTGCAAAATGTAAAAAAAAATAAAAATATCTCTGCAAACATTATGTTGTTTTTGAGATTTCCTTCTTCAGAACTGAAACATTTTTATTACGATGTTGCGCAAAGAATTTTTCAGAGTTCTCCCATTGTATTAGATTGTTTTCCAGGTTTGAAACCTTGTAAATGGTGATCTGAAAACTGGTGTGCGAATGTGTGAAGAAAAGTTTTGAAACTCTGAAAACAGAGCTTTGCAGGCTTGCAAAGTGGTAAAAAAAATTAAATCTCTTCAAACATAATTTTGTTTTTGAGTTTTCCCTCTTCAGAAGTGCAACAGATTTTTTAATGGTGTTGTGCAATCATTTTTTCAGAGTTTCGCATTTGTCACTGTTCTCCCAGTGTATAGTTTGTTTTCAAGATTTGAAACCTTGTAAATAATGATCTGAAAACTGGTGTGCGAATAGGTGAAAAAAAAGTTTTGAAACTCTGAAAACTGAGGTTCGAAAGGGCGAAACGTATTACATTGCATTACATTTGCAGACAATTTTTTCAGAGCTTAGTTTACAACAACCACTTTGCGGAGATACACCCACACAGTTGCAAGCTTGCGACTCACGTGATTTGTGGCAGCGTTGTCACGCAGCTCTGCTCTGAAACTCTGAAATTCAGACTGAGCGAAAATTAAGCTTTGCAACCTCGCAACTAAAAAAAAAGCCTGGAGGGAGGGCCTTCTGCTCTTGGCCAATGCTTTGCTGTCTGCTGACGTACAGTCCAATCACAAGTCGTATTTACTGGAAAGGTGGGTGTTTTTAACTTGATGCGGTGCGGACGCGCCCAAGTATAGGTCTCTGCAGGAAAGTAATGGGAGTTACCAGATCAAGGTGTTTTTACACCATGATACCTAATTGGTTGATGTAATAGTGACGATAGGTTTAGGGGTGGGGTTGGGTAAGGGGGATCATTTAGATTGCATGATTCAGAAACACCCAGCAGTTTGAAAACACCCACATGAGACCTAAGTCTCGACGCGCCTGGAAAAAACGAGCACGTCACACCGTCGCTTCCATTATGAGCGCGCATACCTTCATGGTACCTTCGCGCCTACATTGGAAATAACAAGCTTGAGCGCGCAAAAGACGCGATATGTGAACGGCTCCTTATGCACTGTTGTAGCTACAAAATTAATAGCACATTAGTGCTCGCGCACATGTGCTGCTTAATGTTCAATGAATATAAAAACGTAAAACTTTTTTTTTTTCATGGCTTTAATTATAAGGACATTCTAACTATTTATTAATTCTAACAGGCTTCATTGCGAAGTGAATGCTTTTGGACTCTTAGGACGTGTTTTTGTTGGGTTTTTGCAAAGTCAGTGACTCAAAATGTCAGTTCTATCCTCTCTCAATCTGTCACAAACAGCGTATGAGGACAATGGAAGCAAATAAAAAAGAGCAATGATATACAAGTGCTATAACAAGTCTCAGTTAGCTTACACGTAACAAAGGCTTTCAAATAATATAATAAAGAAAAAAGAAAACAGATAGAATAGAAAAAAATAGAGCAAGCTATTAGAGGTCCTTTTTGCCTTTGTTAATTGTATAATAAAAGAAAACCGATAGAATACAAAAGATTAGAAAGTTTAATATTCTTTTTTTTAAGAATAGTGAGTGTTAAAGTTAGAGGGTCAAATAAATTTGAAAGAGATGTGTTTTAAGCTGATTCTTGAAGATGGATAAGGACTGAGTACAGACAATCCAGTAAATATTTACCCAAACGAAGGTCTGAGACTACATAATATCCTCAATAAAGAAAGCACTCTCTTTCACACACACAGACAGACACACACACACACACACACACACAGTATCAATTTTAGTGATGTGGTGAAGAACAAATAGTTTATCATATGTTTTAAACATTATATATTTATTAGCCTACTTATTTATGTTATATATATACTTATATGTTATATATATACTACTTATATAATATATGAAAATACAGATGTTTAGATTATAATTCAGGTTTATGTTTTATTATTTTTACAAAATATAGATTTTAAAATATCTCAATACAGAAAAAAAGTTAACCATGCATTCATTAATTTGTAATAGGCAATTATTTATAATTTTACTGAAATGTTTTAATGAAAGTAAAAAATACACTGTACACCTTTCTGAATATTTAATTATAATATCTAAATATTCTTTTGGATGCACTATAGAAGTCACTTTAATTGTAATATTCACTCTCTACATGAAGAGAGAGTCAGTGGTCCACTGCGTGAGGAAAGTGAGTCGTTCGCTGTTTGAGGAAAGTGAGCCGCCAGCTGAGGAAAGTGAGGTGAGTGTGTATACTGATACACCGCCGGACTATCAGTGGTAAACTCAGTGGCTACTGGCAATTGTACGGTGAATTCCAGCGACAAGTCGGTAACCTTATTTTAGAACCGGACCGCACGCCATCCTAGACGGGACCGCCTTGTGGCCAGAAATCTGTGCATCCTCTGTATCCTGTGTGCGCTTTTGTCATTGGCGGAGCAGTCGGTCAATCCCACCTTTCCAGTAAATACGACTTGTGATTGGACTGTACGTCAGCAGACAGCAAAGCATTGGCCAAGAGCAGAAGGCCCTCCCTCCAGGCTTTTTTTTAGTTGCGAGGTTGCGAAGCTTCATTTTCGCTCAGTCTGAGTTTCAGAGTTTCAGAGCAAAGCTGCGTGACAACGCTGCCACAAACCACGTGAGTCGCAAGCTCGCAACTGTGTGGGCGTATCTCCGCAAAGTGGGTGTTGTAAACTTGGCTCTGAAAAAATTGTCTGCAATAGGAGTGCAAATGTAATGTAATGTAATAAGTTTCGCCCTTTCGAACCTCAGTTTTCAGAGTTTCAAAACTTTTTTTCACCTATTCGCACACCAGTTTTCAGATCACTATTTACAAGGTTTCAAATCTTGTCCAAAACTATACACTGGGAGAACAGTGACAAATTCGAAACTCTGAAAAAATGATTGCACAACACCATTAAAAAAAGTGTTGCACTTCTGAAGAAGGAAAACTCAAAAACAAAATTATGTTTGAAGAGATTTAATTTTTTTTTACCACTTTGCAAGCCTGCAAAGCTCTGTTTTCAGAGTTTCAAAACTTTTTTTCACACATTCACACACCAGTTTTCAGATCACCATTTACAAGGTTTCAAACCTGGAAAACAATCTAATACAGTGGGAGAACACTGACAAATTTGAAACTCTGAAAAATTCTTTGCACAACATCGTAAAAAAAATGTTGCAGCTCTGAAGAAGGAAATCTCAAAAACAACAATGTTTGCAGAGATATTTTTATGTTTTTTACATTTTGCAAGCTTGCAAATCTTATTTTTCGATCTTGCAAAACTTTTTTTTGTAAGATTTTGAGTTTTCGAACACTTAGTTTCAATCTTTCAGAACTGTATTTTTAGTTTTGAATCATGGCAGGATTTAAATCCCATACTTATCGACTTGGCCTTACGAGTTGATGCACTGATTAATCGCCTGGGTCGCCAGACCAGTCCTACGCTCCATACCATCTCTCTGATTAGGGGGCGCTCAAGTCGAGAGAACGCGGTTGGTCCCATCGACGATCATGAGCCCATGCAGGTGGGTAGAGCTCGGCTGTCCCGGAGGGAGAGGGAACGGCGGAGGTCCCAAGGACTATGTTTATACTGTGGAGGCTCAGAACATACAATCTTCTCCTGCCTGGTAAAAGAGCCAGCCCGGTAGTAAACTTGAGGCTACTATCGGGTGGGATTTCTGCTGGGAAGTCCTCAACTACATCATCGACCCTCGAAGGATCACTCTCACAACTGCCACGCCCTTCTGGACTCCGGAGCCGAAGGTAATTTAATCGATTCACACCTTGCACATCACCTGAACATTCCTGTCCTGCCTGTGTCTCTTCCCATCCATGTCACCGCACTCGACGGCCAGGAACTGCCTCACGTCATGCACCACACTGAACCCATCACACTACTCATTTTGGCAATCATCGTGAAACCATATCTCTTTTTCTCATGGACTCCCCTGTAGCTCCCATTGTGTTAGGTCACCCCTGGTTAATTAAACATAATCCACGAGTGGAGTGGGGTTCCAACACAGTCACATTGTGGAGTGAAAGTTGTCATGAGTCTTGTCTGGTTTCTGCTTGTCCTGTTGTCCCTGTTTCTGTCTTTCAGAAGGAGAACATGGTATTGCCAAACGTGCCCGCAGAGTATCTGGACCTGAAGGAAGTGTTCAGTAAGTCCCGTGCTGCTTCTCTTCCTCCTCATCGTCCCTACGACTGTGCCATAGATTTAATGCCAGGTAAGTCTCCGCCTAAGGACAAGTTATACTCTCTTTCTATTCCTGAGAGGGAGGCCATGGAGAAATACATTTCTGATTCCTTAGCATCTGGGTTCATCCGTCCTTCCTCTTCTCCAGCGGGGGCGGGATTCTTTTTTGTGGGTAAGAAGGATGGTTCTCTGCGACCTTGCATTGATTACCGAGAGCTGAACAACATTACGATAAAGAACACTTATACATTACCACTCATGTCTTCAGCTTTCAAGAGGTTAAAGGGAGCATCTGTATTCACAAAACTGGATTTACGTAATGCTTATCATTTGGTCCGCATCAGGAAGGGGGATGGATGGAAAACCGCCTTTAATACCCCCAGAGGGCACTTTGAATACTTGGTGATGCCGTTCAGGCTCTCCAACTCACCCGGGGTTTTCCAAGCACTCGTGAATGACGTGTTGAGAGATAAGGTAGATCAGTTTATATATGTTTACCTGGATGACATACTGATTTTTTCTTCATCTCTCCAGGAACACGTTCAACACGTCAGACAAGTGCTCCAGAGGTTACTTGAGAATGGGCTTTTTGTCAAGGCGGAGAAATGCGTATTCCATGCACAGTCTGATCCTTTCCTAGGGTATATCATCTCATCCGAGGGAATACATATGGACCCTGACAAGGTTAAGGCTGTGATAGATTGGCCATCTCCAGATTCCCATAAGGCCCTACAGCAGTTTCTGGGGTTCGCCAATTTCTATCGGCGTTTCATTCGCAATTACAGCCAACTAGCCTCACCTCTGACAGCTTTGACCTCTCCCAGTACTTAGCTTTAGAGGAGTGGCGTCACTGGCTGGAAAGCTCAGGGGTACCCTTCATTGTTTGGACCGATCATAAGAATTTAAAGTACATCAGAACTGCCAAAAGACTCAATTCCAGGCAGGCTCGGTGGGCACTTTTTTTCGGTCGCTTTGATTTTACTTTATCGTACCGCCCGGGTTCCAAAAATGTCAAACCCGATTCTTTATCACGTCTTTTTGATCCCTCCGCCCTACCCGGTGACTCCCGAGTGTATTTTACCTGAGAAATTAGTGGTCTCAGCACTCCTATGGGAGGTAGAGTCGAAGGTCAAGACGGCCTTACAAGGGGTAATGCCTCCGCCCGGTTGTCCACCGAACCGTTTATTTGTGCCGGAGGAGTTAAGATCCGAGTCGTCCAGTGGGGTCATTGTTCTAACGTGGCTTGTCACCCAGGGATAAGTCGAACTAATCGGTTAGTTAAACAACGATTCTGGTGGCCACGTATGGCTCGGGACGTCCACAATGTTGTTTTGGCTTGCTCAGTTTGCGCCAGTGGTAAGTCATCTAACCGGCCTCCTGATGGGCTTCTTCAACCGCTGTCTGTCCCTTCGAGACCCTGGTCCCACATCGCGCTAGATTTTGTTACCGCCCTCCCGCCCTCTAATGGCATGATGGTCATTTTGACCGTAGTGGACCGGTTCTCGAAGGCGGCACATTTCATTCCCTTGCCCAAATTACCTACAGCCAAGGAGACAGCGGTCACTGTCTTAGATCACGTCTTTCGGCTTCATGGCCTCCCGGTAGACGTGGTTTCCGACAGGGGATCTCAATTTATATCCAAATTTTGGAAAGAGTTTTGTAAATTGCTAGGAGCATCAGTTAGCTTGTCTTCGGGTTATCATCCCCAAAGTAACGGACAATCTGAGCGAGCCAACCAAGATTTAGAGAGGACGTTACGATGTTTGGTCTCCAAGAATCCTTCTTCCTGGAGTCAACAACTCTCTACGGTGGAGTACGCTCACAATTCGTTACCAGTGTCAGCTACGGGCCTTTCTCCGTTTCAGTGTAGTGTAGGTTACCAGCCACCAGTCTTTCCCAGTCTGGAATCTGAAGTCGCTGTCCCATCCGCTCACGCGTTTGTCCAGAGGTGCCACCGCACCTGGACCAGAGCCCGCGAGACTCTGCTCCGGATGAGGGAGCGCACTAAGGCTAAGGCCGGTCGCCACCGGCCAAAGCCTCCCGTTTACGTCGTGGGTCAAAATATGTGGCTTTCTACCAGTAACATTCCTCTGCGCTCCGTGTCTAATAAATTAGCTCCCAAATTTATTGGCCCGTTTACTGTCACCAAGATCATTAGTCCGGTGACAGTCTGCCTCAAACTACCTCCAGCGTACAGGAGGATACACCCCGCCTTTCATGTGTCCAAAATTAAACCCGTGTTTTATGCACGTATTAATCTGCCTACTCCGGTTCCCCATCTACGAGAC
The DNA here is from genome assembly GCF_963082965.1 of Carassius carassius. Classification (NCBI taxonomy): domain Eukaryota; kingdom Metazoa; phylum Chordata; class Actinopteri; order Cypriniformes; family Cyprinidae; genus Carassius; species Carassius carassius. The sequence continues at coordinate 30,239,383 of NC_081779.1, forward strand.
GCGGCGTCGGGGGAACCGGAGTAGGCAGATTAATACGGCAGACTTATTCGGTTAATCGTATTCTGGACTCGAGACTGAGGGGACGAGGATTCCAGTACCTTGTGGACTGGTAAGGTTACGGTCCGGAGGAGAGGAGTTGGGTACCTGCTAGGGACATATTGGATCACTCCCTTATTGATGACTACAATCAGCAGGTAGGCCCTTCTGGGAACTCCAGGAGGAATTCTTAGAGGGGGGGGTACTGTCACGGTTGGTAAACCGTGATCTCTGGGTTTTGCACTTTGTGGTGAAGTCTGTATGTTTCGCGTCTGCACTGATTAGTTTGTGGGCGTCTCCATTAATTGTCATCAGCAGCAGCTGTCACTCATTACACACTCCCTATATATTGGCTTGTCTCACGTCTTGTGTTTGTGAGAATGTTGTTTAATGTCGGTAACCCTGTCTTTTGCTTCTGTGTCATTTGGGTTTGGATGTCCGTGTCTTTCCCCGGAACCTCATCTACTCTCCGCACTTTCACTCAGCATCAGACTTAACTTCGGCTCTATTCCCCGCAGTTCCTGTGCCATCCTCGGGATGTCACGTCGGGATGAAAAGTTAAAACAAAAGAAAAATGATGGTAGGCATTTATGCGGATCTAAAATAAAATACATCAGACAAGATACTTGTCAAATCTATGCAGTACTTTTACACTAACTACAATTTTAAAAATCGAGACTGTTACTGACAGAGAGAAAGACTTTAAACAAAAGAAAAAAAGATTTCCCAGCAAAGTGTTACGACGTCTCCGGTAACGTTAGATGAACTCAAACTAAAAAAAGAAGCTAACGTAAAGCAATGTTACAAGCCAAGAAAGTAGGCGTTTGTCACGTCTGGTGAAAAGTTAAAACAAAAGAAAAAAAAGGTAGGCATTTACGCTGATCTCAAAGAAAATACATCGGACCCCGTCTTTAAAACACCAGCACAAGATACTTGTCAAAACTATGCTGTACTTTACCACTAACTACAATTTTAAAAATCTAGACTGTTACTGACAGAGAGTTAAACGAAAGAAAATAAAAAGATCTCCCAGCAGAATTTGCGAAGCCTCCGGTAAAACAACCTCACAGCACCGCTGACACACTCAGAATGCTTACGTCCGGTCCCACTCAAACCACTCCTTCTTACTCTTTCACGCAAGTCTTTAGGTGCATTTACCTAAAATGAGATCTGATTTATTTCTATAATAAGTGCTTGTGTAAGTTGTAATCTTTCGTTGTCATATCTTTTACATTTTATTAAAATAGGTTCAACTGATTCGGGAAGATCACATTTAACACAAAGTCCAGACACATGTTTTTCCTCTTATAAATAATGACTGATTAAGTGCAATGGGTCCAATTCTATGGCGAGATCTTCCTTTCTATCCCCAAAATTCTCCTTTCATTTCCAACTGTTCTTTGAATATTATATAAATGCCATCCTTTATTCTCACCATCCCATTTATTTTGTCACGTATCTTTTTATTTTTTTTATTTTTTTTTTAATTAGCCCTTTTATTTCTAATTTACTCATTGGAGTATTAAATAAGATATCTGACATTTTAATGCTTTTATCTGATCCACTATTCATTACCTTCTATTCCAATATGTGCAGGTATCTTTACAAAATAAATATTTGCTTTTGCTTGTATTCTGAACAAACTCTGTAAAATGACTGACAAAATGTCTTGTCTAGTTGAAGATTCGGCACTCTTTAAACTTAATAGTACTGAAAATGAGTCTGAACATATGACTATTTTAGGTATATTAATGTGTTCAACCCACTGAAGAGCCAAATATATGGCAATCATTTCTGTAGTATAAACTGACGGATGATTAGATGTTCTTTCTGGTATTCTATACCTAACCCTTGGAACATATATAGCTGCTGCTGCTGTATGGACTGTTTCAAAATAAAAAAAAAACACCCACTAACACTTCCCCCTAACACTGTGGAAGGTTTTTATTGGTCAATATGTAAACTAATCAGGCATAATCAATGTGACTCCATTTATGTATCAAATTATTCTACTGTTATAATCATGCTGTATGTAGAGGCCTGCCTGAGAATGGAATGTGCAGAGAGTGCAGGGGTATAGTATATGGTGCATCTGCACACTCTATTTGGACATTAGACAAAATATATGATCAGACCTCCTTGGTGCAGACATTACCAAAATACAGCATATAGTAAAGTTGGACACCCTATTTTGACATAAGACAAAATATATGATAAGGCCTCCTCGTTTCACTTAAAATAAATTCTACATCGTAAAAGCAAGCTGGAGAGACCGCCATAAAAGGTAAAAGAGTTGATAAACAGAACCATATGCATGAAATGTATTGAACATGGGCAGGCCTTCAGAAGCACTGTATAAAATAGAGAACCGACACAGACTCGACAGACTGTTCTACAGAGTTTTCTCGGTTTTATTTTCTCTTGAAAATAAAATCTTTCTTATGGAAACAAAACCCCTAGACAGTGTGATTCCTCAGATCCATGGCAGACGAAAATACACTACATTTGGCGACCACGGAGGGACAGGAAAGGAGCAGCAGAGTGGACGGCCGCTTTTGAGCTGACTGATGAGCAACACACACAGTGGTGGCCACCATAGAATAAGGTAAACATTTTTGCTTATATAATTAGTGTGTGTTTTTGACTGGTCAGTTCTGAGCGGTAAGGTCACTTAAAATCTGCTCTTCCAAATTTAGAACTAATTAAATAAATAAAAATGGGTGGTTTAGTTTCCAGAAGAAAAACTGCATATACATATTTGGTTTACTGAAAGGTCTTTTGGAAAAGGCCTGATTTTAATCTGGATAGTGTAGGCAGAAATACATTGCATGCAATGGTCTGTGTTCATTGTGGGCTGGGCCTATAAGGGACAGCAATACACATGAGCCAGATGTATTATAGAGGAAAAGTCCTTTGGATACCGCTCTGTATATGTAAGATACAGAGGACTGAACGGAAAGGCGGAAAAGTCCTTAGGGAAGGCAGAAAATCCTGTATAGTACCGATTTTTACTTTGTTGAGGAAGTGTATCAGTGAAAGAGCGAGTAGAGCTGACAGGTCACTCAGGAGAGTGTAGAGTACTCTGTATTTATGTACGTTTTAATGTCAGTGTCTGTGTGACTGGCTGTGTTGGTGTGAGAAAATAGATTCTATATCTGGCGGAGCAAGAGATGCTCTCCCCTCCTGGACCATCACTTGGGAGTGATTAGGTTACAGAGAAGGGCGTGGCTGGTGTTGAGAAAGGATAAGTGCAGGAGCCCTAAAACAATAAAGTTAACTGTATGAATGTTGTTTTAGAGAAAAAATAAATAAAAATGTTCCAAGAAAGGGACTGTGCAGAATATAAAAATAATAATAAATTAATTAAAATAAGATATGCATTTATTATTTAATAACTTATATTAATAGATGAATTTAAAAGATGCATGTGCTTAAAACTTTATATCTAATATGTGGAGACATCTAAAATTTGTATCTTGTTATCCCTGGGACACAGTATGAAAGTTTATCCATTACAGAGTTTCAGAGATTGGGCTTGTGTAAATTAAAAAATAAATAAATAAATAAATAAAAATAAATAACTTGTGCAATGTGGAATGAGAGCAAGATTGGGTGACCAAGTTAATAGACATTTGGATTCAAAAGCCATAGGCATTTTACAATAGGAAGGGAACTAGTTGCTTAAATATTTAAATTAAATTATTTTATTTACAATAATAGGAATTATTTTATGTTGGTTAGGAAACATTAATTCACCAATACCAGTTTATTCTGAATCATGTATTCAAATTTAGAAGAAAAATTATGAATGAAGTCTTTATTTTACCATAGGCATGTCATGCTGTTATAACAGGAAGGTTTATTTTGTTTTATTGCAGTATACTTAGATAATAAAGGTAGCTGATTTCTGCATCTTGCAAAGAACAAAAAATGCTTGTTATTTTCCTGCAATGAAGAACTTGCTTTACTAACATAGAATAAGAGAACTGCTGTGTTCAACCAGATGATTTTGTCTTTACTAAGGGAGCACTGAAAGAAGTGGTTGAAAAGTGAAAATTAGAAAAAGAGCTGACTGCTAAGACACAATTTGGTCAGAAATTGCATAGGAACATTTGATTAATGCAGTCTCTGAGTGTTAAACTTTCAGATGACTTCTGGAACAGTGCCTTGACAAAGGAAAGCAATGAACTGGAGTCTGTCGAGAAATGGCAAAGCAGCAAACACAGCTGCAGAGAGAAGAAGAGGAAGGGGCTGATGGACGCTATACCCTCATGAAAGAGGAGAGCACTCTTCAGCAAGGAGAAAGACTGAAATAAAGCAGGAAAAGGTTAATCTTTCACTGGAGACTTTTCCTGAGGGTGAAAAGAACATTATGAAATGCAAAACTCTGGCAGAATCCAGACTGAGAAGAAGCAGAAAAACAACGGAGACCGTACACCACAACATCAGGTATTTGAATGCCATCACAGACTGACGACCCAGTACAACAGCCCAGGCTGATGATGTCACCAGAAGGACTTCCATCCCTTCAGTGCACAGGTGCTGCATATTCAATGAACCCTATAGAGACTGCTTCAAATGTTAATTATTTTATTTCATTATCTTATTTACTATGTTTTAATTTTGATTATTCACTGGTCTCACAGCACTTCTTTAAATTCAGTGTTTTAACTAACTCTCTCAATCTGCTTTTCAATAGGTACCAGTCCAGTCTTATATCTTAAAGAAAAAATTATTTTGACAGACAGAAGTGAGTACTTGACTCACCAAACAGATAAACACGGAGCTATGAGAAAATAGAAATATTGGTCACTCCATTTTGTTTAAAGGTAATTTTCTAAGGTAAAACTGAATAAAATAATAATGAATAAAAATTATTCCAAAGATCCAAAATCTAGAAATCAAATATGCTGTAATCACTGGGGATAACAAGATGGAAATGTTGATGGTCATGGATCCTAAATTATGCAGAGATCTCCAATCTATTTCTCAGAGTAGCTCATGAGCAGTAACAAAAAAATATTTGACCAAACTTTAAATTAGACGAACAAGTGACATTTGAGAAATTATAATTGGCTCTCTCAAATGCCCAATGCCTAGGCCTAATATTCTAAACAAATTAATCTATTAGATTTTGAAGAAAGAAAGGAAAGAAAGAAAAAGAGGTTTATACAGCGATGTTAAACTAAACTTTATGGTTACTGATGTTGCCCAGTTGCGTGAAATCTAGAAACTATGTGGAATGGTACCAGGTCTACGCTAAGTAGAGTCTAACATAAAAGGTTCATGTTATCCTACACAAAATGTGCCGTTCCACAGCTAAAATAATTAATTTCACAATCAGATGACATTTTGAGAAAAAATATGTTTTTGGCCAAAAAGGGGCGTGAAAGTGTGTGAAAAAGTATGAATGATGGTGTTGTATGGCATGAAAGAGAGTCTATGACGAGACACTGAGACAATTCAATCAATTTGCCAAAACAGCTGTATACAAATATGAATGTGGGCCCACAGGGCAAACTTATGCCCAGTAAAATAATGACCATGGATGAATTTGGTTAAGTTTCCTGGTCAGTACCTAGGTCTTTTTTGTGGCAGAAAGAAAAACAGTGCCACACATGCGCAGCGTATAACATGGGAAGGCAGAGCAAAGCAAGCTTGCTCTGTCCACCCCACATCTAATTTCCTTTTCAGCATATCATGATGGAGTTGATTGTGTCAAAAGGATGAAATATTATCTTTCTGACTGTTAAAGGAGTCATCACTTCGTGTTATCTTGGATACCCAATGCTCTATTATAGTCTTTCAGGCACTTCTAAAAAAGAAAATTTGAAAAAAATAAACACAGAGCTCCTCAGACCCTTATTTCTAAAGGCATTACTGTCTCGCGAGATCTGATGCAATGTTTTGGCTGTCGTGTATGGTGTATGGCTACAGTGGCTAGCATTCATAGAGTCCATTCCCCGTGTTTACCTCGAAGCTAACGTTACATACAATAGCCGCATTAGCAGTTAGCTGTTGTTTGTTACACACAGTAGAGCAATAAAACACAGTCTTACCGTTTCAATTTCAGGCAAGTCTCTGATGGTGGGGATGGCACCTTTTCCCAAACGGAGCTTCGAGGCCAACTTAGCCTGATATTGCCCAAAATTTGTGAATGAATTCTGTGTCAAAGTCAAAGTCACCTTTATTTATATAGCGCTTTAAACAAAATACATTGCGTCAAAGCAACTGAACAACATTCATTAGGAAAACAGTGTCAATAATGCAAAAATGATAGTTAAAGGCAGTTCATCATTGGATTCAGTTATGTCATCTCTGTTCAGTTAAATAGTGTCTGTGCATTTATTTGCAATCAAGTCAACGATATCGCTGTAGATGAAGTGTCCCCAACTAAGCAAGCCAGAGGCGACAGCGGCAAGGAACCGAAACTCCATCGGTGACAGAATGGAGAAAAAAACCTTGGGAGAAACCAGGCTCAGTTGGGGGGCCAGTTCTCCTCTGACCAGACGAAACCAGTAGTTCAATTCCAGGCTGCAGCAAACTCAGATTGTGCAGAAGAATCATCTGTTTCTTGTGGTCTTGTCCTGGTGCTCCTCTGAGACAAGGTCTTTACAGGGGATCTGTATCTGGGGCTCTAGTTGTCCTGGTCTCCGCTGTCTTTCAGGGATGTAGAGGTCCTTTCTAGGTGCTGATCCAGCATCTGGTCTGGATACGTACTGGATCCGGGTGACTGTAGTGACCCTCTGATCTGGACACAGACTGGATCTGGTGGCCACGGTGACCTCGGAACAAGAGAGAAACAGACAAATATTAGCGTAGATGCCATTCTTCTAATGATGTAGCAAGTACATAGGGTGTTATGGGAAGTGTTTCCGGTTCCGGTTTACCTAATTAATGCAGCCTAAAAATCCTTTAACGGATTTGGATAATAAAAGCATATTAGTATGTTATGTGTATGCCAGGTTAAAGAGATGGGTCTTTAATCTAGATTTAAACTGCAAGAGTGTGTCTGCCTCCCGAACAATGTTAGGTAGGTTATTCCAGAGTTTGGGCGCCAAATAGGAAAAGGATCTGCCGCCTGCAGTTGATTTTGATATTCTAGGTATTATCAAATTGCCTGAGTTTTGAGAACGTAGCTGACGTAGAGGATTATAATGTAAAAGGAGCTCATTCAAATACTGAGGTGCTAAACCATTCAGGGCTTTATAAGTAATAAGAATTTTAAAATCTATGTGTAAAATGTTTAGTGCAGACACCAAACGATACACCGGTTGAAAGGGTTGTAGGAACCGCGTCATTAAAAATGAATTTCATCCACTGGTCCTTGATAGTTTCGTCCGTTTTTGGTATAGAAAACACATTTGCATGTTGTTTATGGCAGTCAAGCACAGAGCAACTCCGGAGTGCACTACGTTTCTCTATCTTTCTTTGTCGAATGAATATGAGGGGGAGAGCGGCAGGGCGCGGCTTCCTGCTGCGGTGTCCATATTTGGTATATCCTCCCCCCGTCTTGACGTCAAGTCGGGGCTGAAATCAAAATCTCGTATTTGAGTGCGCATGCACGCGCGCTGGTTTATAAACCCTGAGGTAAACAAACGCTTCACTTTTAAATATCGGCTTCCCGGCCAGTGTATAATCGTTAGGCAATCATAACATACATTGATTCTCGTGGAAAAGTGCAAATTGTGGGTCATGACTCCTTTAAAATAAACAAAGTGGGTTGAGTGTTTTTCAGGTCAAAAGGCCTATGCTACTGAGCTAGATAGGGCTAGGAAACTATTCAGTAATATAATGGAACTCAGTTTATAAAACAAAAAGAGAGAACTGAATTAGCAAATTGTTGAGAATAAAATTGAAATGAATTGAAAAATAGTAAGGATGCTAAAAACCAAATTCTTTATTATATTATAGAAAATGGGTATTCACTCTTTTCTCATTGTAAGGACAGCACTGGAATTGTGAAAGCTCAAAAAGGGGCCAAGACAGCCCTCAACCCACATTACATTTCCACAGGTCTCAACAAGAACAACGACTAGCAAGATGAGCAAATTAGCATGCTTTATATCACTAACAAAAAACTCTGAAGTTTTCCATTTACAGGTGACAGCAGTTCTGGTAAGGCCAAGGAATGCTTCGCTCCATCAAAGAGAACCAGTGAGGGTGCAGTTATGATCTCAAGGGAGAGCCTTGCATTAATCAGCAAAACGGTTACAGAGTGACACCTGAGTTCACATCTCTAACCTTAAAATACACCAACCAGCTTCAACAACTCCACACAGCATGAAGTGAGGGATGAAGGGCGTGCTAGTAACGACCCACCCTTGCCAACGAGGAAAAGACCATTGCAACGACTCCCAAAGAGTCTCCCTGGTGAAGATGGAATGAGAGAGTGATGGGACTGCTACTGAGATCAAAATATTGGGAGCAGATGTGGGCCAAGAAATGGAAAAGAAAAAGTAGAAAGATAATGTCAAGTAATGGCAGATGAAGAATTTGAAGGTTATGAGAAGAAGGGAAATATGGATGTAGGAAGAGAAAATAGAGAAAATAGAGCAATTTGATGCAACAAATAGAATGAAAAAAGCAAAATAGAAAAGCTCTAGATTATTTGTAAAAGGAAAAGTATGTGTTATGTTTGGGGGACAATGCTGTATTTATATACCAAATAATACTGCTCCAGAAGGAGCATTTAATGAAGTAATGAACAAATTGAAAAGGCTAAGAATGGTAGATAAAGAAAACTTCGGAAAAGATCCAAAGTTAGGAGCATGGGGAGCATAATTAATAACTAAATTGGGAATGTTTTTAGGAATTGCATTATTGACAGGAGATTTACTATTTTACTGTGTACTTCCTATATTGAGGTCACTAGTCAAATAAATTCAAAGATGTCAAGACGATGGGAAATTGAATTTGAGGGTAACCAAAATGGACTGAAGATCAACTATGCTATTTTTGTGATGTTACATTTTTTTATGTTTATTACTCTTGGATTTTACATAACTGTGACAACCACAGGCAAGTGCTGAAGTGCTGAACATTGTTTTATCTTTAATGAGGGGTTAGGGAGACTGGATCTTTTACTCCCTCCTCGTCAAATTAGGAGAGAGATGTTTGTTCCAGTAATCCCTCAGAGTGGAATTTCATAATCTAGTCACTGGTGATAATACAATGTGACTTATTTAGTCACTAGGTAGTGTAACTAATATGACTGGATTATGGAGTAGCACTCTGGATAAAAAAAAAATCAAATGTGAGACTTATTAAGTCTCAAAGGGGAGAATGTGGAAGGCTTTTATTGGTCAATATGTAAACTAATCAGGCATAATCAATGTGACTCCATTAATGTATCAAATTATTCTACTGTTATAATCATGCATTTGACTGTATGTAGAGGCCTGCCTGAGAATGCAATGTGCAGAGAGTGCAGGGGTATAGTATATGGTGCATCTGCACACTCTATTTGGACATTAGACAAAATATATGATCAGACCTCCTTGGTGCAGACATTACCAAAATACAGCATATAGTAAAGTTGGACACCCTATTTTGACATAAGACAAAATATATGATTAGGCCTCCTCGTTTCACTTAAAATAAATTCTACATCATAAAAGCAAGTTGGAGAGACCGCCATAAAAGGTAAAAGAGTTGATAAACAGAACCATATGCATGAAATGTAATGAACATGGGCACGCCTTCAGAAGCACTGTATAAAATAGAGAACTGACACAGACTCGACAGACTGTTCTGCAGAGCTTTCTCGGTTTTATTTTCTGGTGAAAATAAAATCTTTCTTATGGAATCAAAACCCCTAGACAGTGTGATTCCTCAGATCCATGGCAGAAGAAAATACACTACAACACCTCCCTAATATCATTGGTCGCAAAGGTTTAAATGTATGTTAAAAGAATTAAACAAAGTAACGTTTTTGATAAAAACACATCAATTCTTATTTGATGAAAACATTCTACCTGGTTTTAATATTAGACCGATGTTTTTACTTTAAAATTAGGTTAACCTATACGATTTTATTTCCATCTCAACAAAAGTTCTTGTTTTATTTTATTTTAATAAGTCACTCACACATACTTTAGTAGTCTAAATCCTTTAATATGTATTTTATGTTGTCAATATTAACTTCTGGCATTGTTATATCAGTTTAAACCCTGTAGACGCATACAAATATTAAACAGGAATGAATGTGGTAAGTCAAGATGGGCTTTTCCTGCCAAAGAAACTTTTACAACCTTACAGGAAAGGCTAAATATTTCATCTCAAGTTGTGCGTAGAAACGCGTCTGGTGTCTGGCATCTGATGTCTTTGTGTTTACTGTTACGACCATGTCAGCGAAGATTGTAAAACATCTAAAGGTTTTCGGGGTTTGCAACTCAACTGTAATCTAATTAGTATTGCCGGGGTTCTGGTGTTGTAAATGGTGTGCTGCAGGTCAGCTAAAGTTAAAATTTTTTTGTGTATTCAGTGATCAAAGGGTGACAATTTCAACTTTATGGCTTAGGCCTGTGAGCGCGAGGTTAGCTGAAAGTTAATTTACTGATCAAAAGGATGTGAGATCTTTTAACAAGTCAGACCATATAGGAAGATGTAGTTTAATTCGAGTTAATTTAGTTTATTTTAGTTACATTTATAATTTTTATTAACCCCTAGATCTTTCAACCTCAACATAAACGTACTGAGAATGCAAACAAGTACACAAACACAACCATACAATCATAAACACACACACACACACACACACACACACAAACGTAAAAATACAGAAAACATGAACATGCAAACAAAATAAATACAAATATATGCTCAGACAAGTACATAAATACACAAACAAACAAAATAGGTCACAAACACGAAAATACCTATATTAGATTGAAAATGATTTGTCATAAGTTTTCTTTGAAACCAAAAGTCTCACAGAAACCACATGTCTCACAGAAATTTATACAATAGATTTGACGCTCTTTCTCACTTTACAAATGGTGTTGTTAACCATGCTGTTTAAAATAGTTTAAAAAAGTATTATTTTTTAGCTTTCATGTAGGATTCATGTCTGCACTCAAGTGTTTTTAGCAAGAGTCCAGAGACAAATGAAAATAGATGTGTGAAAAAAAAAAATGGTTAAGATTAAATGGTTTAGATTGTTTAAAACAATTGAGTTTATGCATTTCTCTTGAATGTGTGTATGGTAACAGTTGCATACATGAAGCAGAAGAAATACATAACCTCATAAACGCATTGTGGTTGATGTTAAACAATAAAAAATTACTTATTTATATATCATAACTTACTTTCTTTTCAAAACAATAAACATTCTTTTTTTTTTTTTTTGAGTATTTTATTTTTCCAGTTTTCAATTTCAGAATATACATGAAAACACAAAACACACAACTCCAAACCCCTTCCCCAACCCACCCACGAACTGGAAAGAGAGGAGAAAAAGTAAATAAATACTAGTACTAATAATGATAAAATGAATATCAATAAAAAATAAAAATTCGAGAGGCAGAGAAGACAACAGTAAGCACTGACAACAAAGAGCTTGTAAAAGCTACAACCCGTCCATCGTAGGAGCTGACAACGTGTCCATATATGCTAAATATGGCTGCCACATCTCTGTAAAAGTATTATAGTCATTCCTGAGTATATATGTAATTTTTTCAAGTGGAAGACAGCTATTAATTTCTGAAACCCATCTTCCTATGGAAAGTTGAGAGTCCGACTTCCATGTGATAGCGATGCACTTCCTTGCAACGCACAGGGCCAGTGAGAGGAACCTCTTTTGAGCTTTTCTTAATCGTGCATCGATATTTGTAGTATCTCCTAATAAGCAAATTTGAGGATCTAATGGGAGATGTAGTCCTAGGAGTTTGGTCATGATGTCAGAGAAGTCGTGCCAGAATGTGTTAAGTTTTGTGCATGACCAAGTGCAATGTAGGAATGAACCCTCTTCTATACTACATCTAAAACACAGGTTAGGTATCTCAGGTTTATATTTATGTAATTTATGTGGCGTAAGATAGGTTTGATGAAGAAAGTTATAATAAGTCAGCCTGTACCTGGAATTAAGAGTGGCAGTTAAACTTTTTTGACACAATTCAGCCCAGAGCTCTGTACCCATTGTCACACCTAAGTCAGACTCCCATTTCTCCCTTGATTTATGTAAACCTGGTTTTAAAGCATCATCCATCAAGAGAGAGTACACTTTCGAGATAAAACGAGGTGTGTTACCCTCATGAAGCAGTTTTTCCAGTTCGCTGAGCATGGGTAAAGTCATTTCAGGTCCCAAAACAGATTTAAGAAATGATCTTAACTGTAAATAACAAAAGAAGTTTCTGTTGGACAGATCATATTTCCTCCTTAGGTCCTCAAAAGACATTAGGCATCCATCCTTATAACAGTCCTCCGAACGATGAATCCTTTTTTGATGCCACGTTTCCAGGATCTTATTATCCACTGACATAGGTATGAGTCTAATATGTTTGTTCAGGTTTTTAAAAAAACTGGATGGCACTGGAATCGGTAAGGACTGAAAGAGGTACTGCAACCTTGGTAATATATTCATTTAAATACAATTTATTCGGCCAATCAAAGTAATTGGTAAATTTATCCATTTCTGTAAATCCTCTATTATTCTACTAAGTAGTGGTAAGTAATTGAGTTTGTACACATTTTTAAGGTTGTTATCCACCATAATTCCAAGGTATCTTATCCCGCTTGGAGACCATTTAAATGGACCTCTTTGCTGATGTTCAGTGTAGTTAAAATTCGAGAGTGGGAGAATTTGACATATGTCGTAATTACCTTATATCCAGAGACAGATCCAAATGCATGCAAAACGGTTTTTAATTTAGCAAGGGAGTCAGATGGCTTTGTTAAATACAGAATTATATCATCCGCCATACGATTGATTTTATGTATCGTCTGGTCCACTTTCACACCTTTTATCTCTGAGTCTTGTCTGATTGTCTCGGCCAGAGGTTCAATAGCTATAACGAAAAGCCCGGGGGATAATGGACACCCTTGTCTGCTTGATCTGCTAAGGGAGAAGGCAGTGGACACTTGTCCATTGGTGATTATTTTGGCCTGTGGTTTTTTATACAGCGTTCTGACCCAATTAATAAAATAGGAGCCAAATCCAAATTTAGATAGAACCTTAAATAGATATGGCCACTCAAGCCTATCAAAGGCCTTTTCCGCGTCTAGGGTAACGGCTATACTAGGTTCAGTACTGGAGGTTGCCATATGAATAACGTTAAAAAACCTACACATATTATTGGCAGAGGATCTCTTCTGGATAAAGCCGACCTGGTCTCGGTTTATCAATTTTGGTAAGAATTCACTCAACCTGTATGCTATAGCTTTAGAAACCAATTTATAATCCGCATTTAGAAGTGAGATTGGTCGGAAAGAGGAGCATTTTAAGGGGTCTTTGTTTTTTTTATGGATCACTGTAATTATAGCCATTGAAAATGAATCAGGGAGGCTTTGTGTTTTAGATGCTAGATTAATTACATCCATAAGGAGAGGTATAAGCAAATCCTTAAACTCTTTATAAAATTCGGGGGGGAACCCATCCTCCCCTGGTGATTTATTAGACTGCAGTGTAGCCTGAGCGTTTTCAATCTCTTTGGAGGTAAATGGTGAATCTAAATACCTCTGTTCGTCCTGACTCAGTTTAGGCAGATCAATATTATTTAAGAATGTATCTATCGTGGATGGATCTTCTGGTGATTCTGACTCATATAAATTAACATAAAACTTTTTAAAGGTTTCATTTATTTATTTTGGGTTCTGTGTAATACAGCCACGTTCATCTTCAATTTGGTTAATGGTTTTTGAACTCTCCTCTTTCTTTTATTGCCAGGATAAGACCTTATGAGCCTTCTCCCCCAGCTCATAGTACCTTTGTTTCGTTCTCAAAATATCTTTCTCAGCCCTATAAGTGCATAATGTGTTATACTTGAGTTTTCTTTCTACCAATAGACTATATATATTCTTATCTCTATGTTGCTTATCTCTAAGTCTTTTTCCAGCCCAAGAATTTCTTTTTCTAATTCTTCCACTTCTGCTACATATGATTTTTTAAGCCCTTTTGTATACAAGATTATTTGTCCTCTTAAATAAGCTTTTAATGTATCCCATAGTATGAAACTATTAGGGGAGGAAGGACAGTTTGTTTCACAGAATAGTTTAATTTGATCCCTGACAAATTTACAGAAGTCACTTTTTTTCAGGAGGGTTGGATTCAAACGCCACCTGTACATGCTGGCCATTTTCTCAGGCATTACTATAGATAGAGTGAGTGGGGAATGATCAGAAAGTATCCTTGGCAAATAATCAGACTCTAATGCTCTGTAAGCCACATGTGCTGACAGTAAGAAAAGATCAATTCTGGTATGTGAATTATGACGATTTGAATAAAAAGAATAGTGTATGGTCTGGGGATGTATCTGCCTCCAAACATCTGTTAAATTTAAATCTTTCATAAATGATAGAGTAGTTGAGGCTGTTTTAGACTTTGCAGTGGAGGTTGCTGATTTGTCCAAAATCGGGTCTAAACAGAAATTAAAATCTCCCCCCATAAGAATATGTTCACGACCCCCCGATACTTTAAGAAAAATGTCTTGAATAAAGGAAGTATCATCATAATTAGGGGCGTAAAGGTTTAGTAAGGTCAATTGTTCAGAATAAATTAGACAGTTTATTAAGACATAGCGGCCTAATGGGTCACTTATTATTTCCTGAACAGTGATGGGAATGTTTTTGTTGATAAGAATAGCAACTCCTCTGGCTTTAGAGCTGAAAGATGAAGAGAAGACTTGACCAATCCATCCTCTTTTTAATTTATTATGTTCCTGCGCAGTCAGAATAGTCTCCTGGACAAAGGCTATATCTGTTTGAATCTTTTTTTAAATATGTTAACACCCTCTTCCTTTTAACGGGTCCGTTAAGACCATTGACATTAAAACTAACAAATTTCACCACCTTATTCATGTAAAAAGTTTAAATAATTGGCAGTAACCTGCCTAGTAGCCTCTCAACAATAAGCATAAAGAAAATGCCTCTATGGAAACCAACAGAAAAAAAACAAACAAAAACAAAACCTCCCCGTTCCCCCAGGCACCGACCCCCTGAACACTCGGCACCATCCAAAAACACCAATCGGGACCTCCGTTGAATGCTCCCTAAAACTATCATACCCGACTAATACCTTATTGTCCCCGGAGCTCTCTTGTATTTAAGTTTGTAATCACTCGGTATATAAACAAACTCAAGTGTAAACATTGTAACACCCGCTCTAACCAGAGGTAAATGAAAGTTCAAAGTTCAAAGTTCAAGTGCAACCCCATACCAATAGGATAAGTTTGCTTAATGTCCAATAAAAAAAAAAAAGATGTGGCGGGGATATCGTTGCACTTACATAATAGTCACTGGATAGTTCGTGGATCTACAGGAATCGCTCCTCCTTAGAATCAGAGGAGTTTATGGTGCTGCACCTGTAATCACCTGTGAGACGCGGGATTAATCAGCTCCTGGGAAGTCTCGGAGAAAGGATGCCGCTGCCTCTGGTGATTTGAAGAACTTTTTTACTCCATTAGGTAGGATGACTCTCAAGGTCGCTGGGTGGAGGAGGCTAAATTGAAGCTTCTTTGCGTGCAGTTCCTTCTTAACATGATTGTATTCTTTTCTTCTCCTCACCAGGTTTGCACTCAGATCTGGGAAAAACATTACTGCCTCTCCCTTGAAAGTGATCGGTCCACCTTTTTCTCTGGATGTCTTGACAGCCATTCGGAGGATTTTATACCGGTCCTGGTACTTGAGTAGCCGGATGAAAATGGGTCTGGGTCGCTTATCCCCTATTTGATAAACTAATTCTAAATAATAATCCTTATGTTTTGAAAACACTGAATGGACTAGAAATAAATTTGTAGGTTTTTTTTTTCTTTCAGGTGAAAAGGATTATGTTTGCTTAGAAACTTTAATGTAACCTTGAATGAATGTCTGCATTTATTTTATGAAAGAAAGGTTTCTATAACAAGAATGATTTAAATGTGAAATATTTTATGTATTTTTTTTGTACTGAAATATTTTTTAAAAAAATAAAAAAAAAACTGCCCAATCTCGTCTGATCTCGGAAGCTAAGCAGGTTTGGGCCTGTTTAGTACTTGGATGGGAGACCGCCTGGGAATACTAGGTGCTGTAAGCTTTTTGGAAATTTTTCACTAAGTATATAATAATTTTGCCAAAAAATAATAAATAAAAAAAATTGAGTCAATGCCCGATCTCTGAATCTTAGCAGGTGTAGGTCTGGTTAGTACTTGGATCAGAGACCGCCTGGGAATACCAGGTGCTTTTAAGCTTTTTGGAAATTTTTCAGTAATTATATAATAATCTTGCCAAAAAAAAAAATAGTGTCAATGCCCGATCTCTGAATATTAGCAGGTTTGGGCCTGGTTAGTACTTGGATGGGAGACTGCCTGGGAATACCAGGTGCTTTAAGCTTTTTGGAAATTTTTCACTAAGTATATAATAATCTTGCAAAAAAAATAAATAAAATTGTCAATGCCCGATCTCTGAATCTTAGCAGGTTTGGGCCTGGTTAGTACTTGGATGGGAGACCGCCTTGGAATACCAGGTGCTTTAAGCTTTTTGGAAATTTTTCAGTAATTCTATAATAATCTTGCCAAAAAAAAAAAATAGTGTCATTGCCCGATCTCTGAATATTAGCAGCTTTGGGCCTGGTTAGTACTTGGATGGGAGACCGCCTTGGAATAGCAAGGTGCTTTAAGCTTTTTGGAAATTTTTCACTAAGTATATAATAATCTTGCAAAAAAAAAAAAAAAAGAGTCAATGCCCGATCTCTGAATCTTAGCAGGTTTAGGACTGGTTAGTACTTGGATGAGAGACCACCTGGGAATACCAGGTGCTTTAAGCTTTTTGGAAATTTTTCAGTAATTATATAATAATCTTGCCAAAAAAAAAAAAAATAGTGTCATTGCCCGATCTCTGAATATTAGCAGGTTTGGGCCTGGTTAGTACTTGGATGGGAGACCGCCTTGGAATAGCAAGGTGCTTTAAGCTTTTTGGAAATTTTTCACTAAGTATATAATAATCTTGCAAAAAAAAAAAGTCAATGCCCAATCTCTGAATATTAGCAGGTTTGGGCCTGGTTAGTACTTGGATGGGAGACCGCTTTGGAATAGCAAGGTGCTTTAAGCTTTTTGGAAATTTTTCAATAAGTATATAATAATCTTGCAAAAAAAGAGTCAATGCCCAATCTCTGAATATAATAGTATATAATAATCTTGCAAAAAAAAAGAGTCAATGCCCAATCTCTGAATATTAGCAGGTTTGGGCTTGGTTAGTACTTGGATGGGAGACCGCCTTGGAATAGCAAGGTGCTTTAAGCTTTCTGAAAATTTTTCACTAAGTATATAATAATCTTGCCAAAAAAAAAAAAAAAAAGAGTCAATGCACGATCTCTGAATCTTAGCAGGTTTAGGTCTGGTTAGTACTTGGATGAGAGACCGCCTGGGAATACCAGGTGCTTTAAGCTTTTTGGAAATTTTTCAGCAATTATATAATAATCTTGCCAAAAAAAAAATAGTGTCATTGCCCGATCTCTGAATATTAGCAGGTTTGGGCCTGGTTAGTGCTTGGATGGGAGACCGCCTTGGAATAGCAAGGTGCTTTAAGCTTTTTGGAAATTTTTCACTAAGTATATAATAATCTTGCAAAAAAAAAAGAGTCAATGCCCAATCTCTGAATATAATAGTATATAATAATCTTGCAAAAAAAAAAGAGTCAATGCCCAATCTCTGAATATTAGCAGGTTTGGGACTGGTTAGTACTTGGATGGGAGACCGCCTTGGAATCGCAAGGTGCTTTAAGCTTTTTGGAAATTTTTCACTAAGTATATAATAATCTTGCAAAAAAAGAGTCAATGCCCAATCTCTGAATATAATAGTATATAATAATCTTGCAAAAAAAAAGAGTCAATGCCCAATCTCTGAATATTAGCAGGTTTGGGCCTGGTTAGTTCTTGGATGGGAGACCGCCTTGGAATAGCAAGGTGCTTTAAGCTTTTTGGAAATTTTTCAATAAGTATATAATAATCTTGCAAAAAAAAAAAAAAAAAAATTGTCAATGCCCGATCTCTGAATCTTAGCAGGTTTGGGCCTGGTTAGTACTTGGATGGGAGACCGCCTTGGAATAGCAAGGTGCTTTAAGCTTTTTGGAAATTTTTCAGTAAATATATAATAATCTTGCAAAAAAAAAAAAAAAAAAAAATTGTCAATGCCCGATCTCTGAATCTTAGCAGGTTTAGGCCTGGTTAGTACTTGGATGGGAGACCGCCTTGGAATAGCAAGGTGCTTTAAGCTTTTTAAAAAAAATTTCACTAAGTATATAATAATCTTGCAAAAAAAAAAAAAAAAAAGAGTCAATGCGCGATCTCTGAATCTTAGCAGGTTTAGGTCTGGTTAGTACTTGGATGAGAGACTGCCTGGGAATACCAGGTGCTTTAAGCTTTTTGGAAATCTTTCAGTAATTATATAATAATCTTGCCAAAAATAAAATAGTGTCATTGCCCGATCTCTGAATATTAGCAGGTTTGGGCCTGGTTAGTGCTTGGATGGGAGACCGCCTTGGAATAGCAAGGTGCTTTAAGCTTTTTGGAAATTTTTCACTAAGTATATAATAATCTTGCAAAAAAAAAAAAAAAAAAAGAGTCAATGCCCGATCTCTGAATATTAGCAGGTTTGGGCCTGGTTAGTACTTGGATGGGAGACTGCCTTGGAATAGCAAGGTGCTTTAAACTTTTTGGAAATTTTTCACTAAGTATATAATAATCTTGCAAAAAAAAGAGTCAATGCCCAATCTCTGTATATAATAGTATATAATAATCTTGCAAAAAAAAAAGAGTCAATGCCCAATCTCTGAATATTAGCAGGTTTGGGCCTGGTTAGTACTTGGATGGGAGACCGCCTTGGAATCGCAAGGTGCTTTAAGCTTTTTGGAAATTTTTCACTAAGTATATAATAATCTTGCAAAAAAAAGAGTCAATTCCCAATCTCTGAATATAATAGTATATAATAATCTTGCAAAAAAATAAAAATAAAAATTGTCAATGCCCGATCTCTGAATCTTAGCAGGTTTAGGTCTGGTCTTTCTTACTTATATAATGTACTGGCCATTAGAATGACTGATCTTTAAATAGCCCTCTCTTTGCAGCAACCTTCGCTTACGGCCATACCAACCTGGCTATGCCCGATCTCGTCTTATCTCGGAAGCTAAGCAGGTTTGGGCCTGGTTAGTACTTGGATGGGAGACCGCCTAGGAGTACCAGGTGCTGTAAGCTTTTTGGAAATTTTTCCCTAAGTATATAATAATCTTGCAAAAAAAAAAAAAAAAGAGTCAATGCCCGATCTCTGAATCTTAGCAGGTTTAGGTCTGGTTAGTGCTTGGATGGGAGACCGCCTTGGAATACCAGGCGCTTTAAGCTTTTTGGAAATTTTTCAGTAATTATATAATAATCTTGCCAAAAAAAAAAAAATAGTGTCATTGCCCGATCTCTGAATATTAGCAGGTTTGGGCCTGGTTAGTACTTGGATGGGAGACCGCCTTGGAATAGCAAGGTGCTTTAAGCTTTTTGGAAATTTTTCACTAAGTATATAATAATCTTGAAAAAAAAAAAAAAGACTCAATGCCCGATCTCTGAATCTTAGCAGGTTTAGGTCTGGTTAGTACTTGGATGAGAGACCGCCTGGGAATACCAGGTGCTTTAAGCTTTTTGGAAATTTTTCAGTAATTATATAATAATCTTGACAAAAAAAAAAATAGTGTCATTGCCCGATCTCTGAATATTAGCTGGTTTGGGTCTGGTTAGTACTTGGATGGGAGACCGCCTGGGAATACTAGGTGCTGTAAGGTTTTGGGTTTTCTTCCCTACTTATACAATGTACTGGCGATTAGAATGGCTGATCTTTAAATAGCCCTCTCTTTGCAGCAACCTTCGCTTATGGCGACCTGGCTATGCCTGATCTCGTCTGATCTCGGAACCTAAGCAGGCTTGGGCCTGGTTAGTACTTGGATGGGAGACCGCCTGGGAGTACCAGGTGCTGTAAGCCTTTTGGAAATTTTTCACTAAGTACATAATAATCTTGCAAAAAAAAAAAAAAAAAGACTCAATGCCCGATCTCTGAATCTTAGCAGGTTTAGGTCTGGTTAGTGCTTGGATGGGAGACCGCCTTGGAATACCAGGTGCTTTAAGCTTTTTGGAAATTTTTCACTAAGTATATAATAATCTTGGAAAAAAAAAAATATTGTCATTGCCCGATCTCTGAATATTAGCAGGTTTGGGCCTAGTTAGTACTTGGATGGGAGACCGCCTTGGAATAGCAAGGTGCATTAAGCTTTTTGGAAATTTTTCAGTAATTATATAATAATCTTGCCAAAAAAAAAATAGTGTCATTGCCCGATCTCTGAATATTAGCTGGTTTGGGCCTGGTTAGTACTTGGATGGGAGACCGCCTGGGAATACCAGGTGCTTTAAGCTTTTTGGAAATTTTTCAGTAATTATATAATAATCTTGCCAAAAAAAAAAAATAGTGTCATTGCCCGATCTCTGAATATTAGCTGGTTTGGGCCTGGTTAGTACTTGGATGGGAGACCGCCTTGGAATAGCAAGGTGCTTTAAGCTTTTTGGAAATTTTTCACTAAGTATATAATAATCTTGCAAAAAAAGAGTCAATGCCCAATCTCTGAATATGATAGTATATAATAATCTTGCAAAAAAAAAGAGTCAATGCCCCAATCTCTGAATATTAGCAGGTTTGGGCCTGGTTAGTACTTGGATGGGAGACCGCCTTGGAATAGCAAGGTGCTTTAAGCTTTTTGGAAATTTTTCAGTAAGTATATAATAATCTTGCAAAAAAAAAAAAGACTCAATGCCCGATCTATGAATCTTAGCAGGTTTAGGTCTGGTTAGTACTTGGAAGAGAGACCGCCTGGGAATACCAGGTGCTTTAAGCTTTTTGGAAATTTTTCACTAAGAATATAATAATCTTGCAAAAAAAAAAAAAAAATTGTCAATGCCCGATCTCTGAATCTTAGCAGGTTTAGGTCTGGTTAGTACTTAGATGAGAGACCGCCTGGGAATACCAGGTGCTTTAAGCTTTTGGGTTTTCTTTCCTACTTATATAATGTACTGGCCATTAGAATGACTGATCTTTAAATAGCCCTCTCTTTGCAGCAACCTTCGCTTAAGGCCATACCAACCTGGCTATGCCCGATCTCGTCTGATCTTGGAAGCTAAGCAGGTTTGGGCCTGGTTAGTTCTTGGATGGGAGACCGCCTGGGAATACTAGGTGCTGTAAGCTTTTGGGTTTTCTTCCCTACTTATACGATGTACTGGCAATTAGAATGGCTGATCTTTAAATAGCACTCTCTTTGCAGCAACCTTCGCTTACGGCCATACCAACCTGGCTATGCCTGATTTCGTCTGATCTCGGAAGCTAAGCAGGCTTGGGCCTGGTTAGTACGTGGATGGGAGACCGCCTGGGAGTACCAGGTGCTGTAAGCTTTTTGGAAATTTTTCACTAAGTATTTAATAATTTTGCAAAAAAATAAAAAAAATAGAGTCAATGCCCGATCTCTGAATATTAGCAGGTTTGGGCCTGGTTAGTGCTTGGATGGGAGACCGCCTTGGAATACCAGGTGCTTTAAGCTTTTTGGAAATTTTTCAGTAATTATATAATAATCTTGCCAAAAAAAAAAATTGTGTCATTGCCCAATCTCTGAATATTAGCAGGTTTGGGCCTGGTTAGTACTTGGATGGGAGACCGCCTTGGAATAGCAAGGTGCTTTAAGCTTTTTGGAAATTTTTCACTAAGTATTTAATAATTTTGCAAAAAAATAAAAAAAATAGAGTCAATGCCCGATCTCTGTATATTAGCAGGTTTGGGCCTGGTTAGTGCATGGATGGGAGACCGCCTGGGAATACCAGGTGCTTTAAGCTTTTTGGAATTTTTTCAGTAATTATATAATAATCTTGCCAAAAAAAAAAAAATAGTGTCATTGCCCGATCTCTGAATATTAGCTGGTTTGGGCCTGGTTAGTACTTGGATGGGAGACCGCCTTGGAATAGCAAGGTGCTTTAAGCTTTTTGGAAAATTTTCAGTAAGTATATAATAATCTTGCAAAAAAAAAAAAAAAAAAAAAAGAGTCAATGCCCGATCTCTGAATCTTAGCAGGTTTAGGTCTGGTTAGTACTTGGATGAGAGACCGCCTGGGAATACCAGGTGCTTTAAGCTTTTTGGAAATTTTTCACTAAGTATATAATAATCTTGCAAAAAAAAAAAAAGAAAAAATTGTCAATGCCGATCTCTGAATCTTAGCAGGTTTAGGTCTGGTTAGTACTTAGATGAGAGACCGCCTGGGAATACCAGGTGCTTTAAGCTTTTGGGTTTTCTTTCCTACTTATATAATGTACTGGCCATTAGAATTACTGATCTTTAAATAGCCCTCTCTTTGCAGCAACCTTCGCTTACGGCCATACCAACCTGGCTATGCCCGATCTCGTCTGATCTCGGAAGCTAAGCAGGTTTGGGCCTGGTTAGTACTTGGATGGGAGACCGCCTGGGAATACTAGGTGCTGTAAGCTTTTGGGTTTTCTTCCCTACTTTTACAATGTACTGGCGATTAGAATGGCTGATCTTTAAAAAGCCCTCTCTTTGCAGCAACCTTCGCTTACGGCCATACCAACCTGGCTATGCCCGATCTCGTCTGATCTCGGAAGCTAAGCAGGCTTGGGCATGGTTAGTACTTGGATGGGAGACCGCCTGGGAGTACCAGGTGCTGTAAGCTTTTTGGAAATTTTTCACTAAGTATATAACAATTATGCAAAAAAAAAAAAATTGTTAATGCCCGATCTCTGAATCTTAGCAGGTTTAGGTCTGGTTAGTACTTGGATGAGAGACCGCCTGGGAATACCAGGTGCTTTAAGCTTTTTGGAAATTTTTCAGTAATTATATAATAATCTTGCCAAAAAAAAAAAATAGTGTCATTGCCCGATCTCTGAATATTAGCAGGTTTGGGCCTGGTTAGTACTTGGATGGGAGACCGCCTTGGAATAGCAAGGTGCTTTAAGCTTTTTGGAAATTTTTCAGTAATTATATAATAATCTTGCCAAAAAAAAAAAATAGTGTCATTGCCCGATCTCTGAATATTAGCAGGTTTGGGCCTGGTTAGTACTTGGATGGGAGACCGCCTTGGAATAGCAAGGTGCTTTAAGCTTTTTGGAAATTTTTCACTAAGTATATAATAATCTTGCAAAAAAAAAAAAAAAGACTCAATGCCCAATCTCTGAATCTTAGCAGGTTTAGGTCTGGTTAGTACTTGGATGAGAGACCGCCTGGGAATACCAGGTGCTTTAAGCTTTTTGGAAATTTTTCAGTAATTATATAATAATCTTGCCAAAAAAAAATAGTGTCATTGCCCGATCTCTGAATATTAGCTGGTTTGGGCCTGGTTAGTACTTGGATGGGAGACCGCCTTGGAATAGCAAGGTGCTTTAAGCTTTTTGGAAAATTTTCAGTAAGTATATAATAATCTTGCAAAAAAAAAAAAAAAAAAAAAAAAGAGTCAATGCCCGATCTCTGAATCTTAGCAGGTTTAGGTCTGGTTAGTACTTGGATGAGAGACCGCCTGGGAATACCAGGTGCT